>NC_048231.1:74391804-74493469 GCF_002007445.2 Ailuropoda melanoleuca
TCCTAGTTCTTATGTTCCATAGATGAGAGAAATCATATGATAATTGTCTTTCTCTGCTTGACTTATTTCACTTAGCATTATCTCCTCCAGTGCCGTCCATGTTGCAGCAAATGTTGAGAATTCGTTCTTTCTGATAGCTGAGTAATATTCCATTGTATATATGGACCACAGCTTCTTAATCCAGTCATCTGTTGAAGGGCATCTCGGCTCCTTCCATGATTTGGCTATTGTGGACAATGCAGCTATGAACATTGGGGTGCATATGGCCCTTCTCTTTACTACGTCTGTATCTTTGGGGTAAACACCCAGTAGTGCAATGGCTGGGTCATAGGGTAGTTCAATTTTTAACTTTTTAAGGGACCTCCACACTGTTTTCCAGAGTGGCTGTACCAACTTGCATTCCCACCAACAATGTAGGAGGGATCCCCTTTCTCCACATCCTCTCCAACAATTGTTGTTTTGCCTTGTCTATTTTTGCCATTCTAACTGGCGTAAGGTGGTATCTCAGTGTGGTTTTGATTTGAATTTCCCTGATCGTCAGCCCCTGATTCTATACTGTTCTGCCTCTTCCGCCTTCAGTTTCCCAAGCACAGAGGCAACTGGGCTCTACAACTAGCTTCAAAGGGGGCAGAGGGTTCCTGAACTTCCCAGAACACTGGAAAAGCTTCAAGACAGTAGCCGACAGGACTAGAATCTCCTCCTTCATTATTCTAAGATCATGGAAAAGGGCCCTTTGGTGACGGCACTGCCTGAGACTCTGTACCATCTATTTATGTGATGAGGTTTAAACAAGTCAGACATGCTATAATTAAAGTGCTTACAGCCCCAAGCTCCTTTTTAGCTCTAAAATAAAACCTTTTTATTAAATGACATAATCACCGTTATTATTTGCGTTACCAATGACCTTTTTTAATTTGCAGAAAGCTTTATAGTGCCCACATGTGGCAATGTTATTTAGTTATACTTATTTCAGAGGTGATAGAATTGAGACCCCAAAAAGCTAAAGTCTCTGCTAAACCTCGGATACCGGTTGTCTTCTCCATGGTGTGACCCCAGACATTTACTCTCTAAATTGCTGAAAGTAAGGCCAACAAGATGTTTCAACAGTGAATTAATTCTTTCAGGTATCCTAAGAGTTTAACTCAGGAAGGGCCCTGGCACGCCTGAGAATTGGTGAAACTGTGGGGAGCCCGTATTTTTGGAGCTGTCATCCTGCCTACTATGTTTTGGATGAGTTCCTCTAATTATCAGCACAGAATAGGGGTGGGGAGGGCAGGATAATAATAAAACACCTGAGGGTTCAGAGGAACCATCTAATAGGCCCCTAATCTAGAATGCCCAACCCCCCCCCCCGCACTTAGCTCAGATCTAAGGCCACACTGCTCCTGAGCTTAGAATGTTTCCAGGAAACATTTTAAGGCCCAGTCTGACCCAAGACAAGGCTTATAGGCCACCTGTCTTGAAAAGAATCTCATGCTGCAAACAAACAAGCAAAAAAGGGTGAGGAGAGTCAGATTTCCATCCTCCAAACCAAAGTGGGTGCTATATTTAGTTTTGTCTCAAATCAAATTATGGGCTACTGAGTTTGGAGAGGAACTGTATTTACAGCAAGACATACGCTGCATTCACGAAGTAATAGCATTAGCTGGAAGAACTATGGGGTCTCAGAAGTGAGGCTAGAAAATATGCCAGTTTATTTTTAAATAATGTTTTTACAAAGTTCATAGTATATTCATTGTGAACGTTTGAAAAAATACAAAAAGAAGTATATAGAAAGTAAACTACCCATAATACCCAGAGATAATCAATGTTAAACGTTTGTTGAAATTTCTTTCCGGTCTTTTTAAAAAATATATCTTTTAGCCCAAAACACTGACTCTCTCTTACACACCCAAGAGTATATTCTTGAAAACAGAGATTTCACTGTTGTTTTCAGGATTACACTTATTGTCAAAAGAACAAAGTTTTTGTGTTATATTGTAAAAAAAAAAAATTCATCCATATAACCACTCTGCCAACACAACTTTAAATTTCTCTACATTCCATCTAGTCAGTATCTGCATATATTATATATTTCTATATAATTATAGCCTAGACAAAAGTTTATGCCCTCCTTTCTCACTTATTAGATATCTGTCCATGTCCTTAGAGAGTGTTTATATATTTACTAGTTTAATGATTGTAAATTACTATATAATATCAATAAAACTATAGTTTACTTAATAATATTTTGTTACTGCATAGTTTCACTGTTTCTAATATTAGACTCTTATAAACAATGCCTCCATTATTTTATTCTTTTAAATTGTTTCCCTAGGATAACTCCTTAAGGCATAGGAATGTGAGGATAAAAGCACTTTCCAGGGATGCCTGGCTTGCTCCGCAAGTAGAGCGTGTAACTCTTGATATTAGGGTTGTAAGTTCAAGCCCTGCATGGGGTGTAGAAATTAATTTAAAAAATAAAATCTTTGGGGCACCTGGGTGGCTCAGTTGGTTGAGCACCTGACTCTTGGTTTCATCTGGGGTCATGATCTCAGGGTCGTAGGATAGAGCGAGGCCCTCCCCCACCCCATGCTTGGTGGGGAGTATGCTTAGGATTCTCTCCCTCTCCCTCTGCCACTCCCCCCTGCTCTCTCTTTCCCTCTCTCTAAAATAAATAAATACATCTTTAAAAAATTAAGTAAAATCTTTAAAGAGAAAGGACTTTCTAATTTTATCATCTTACACAGAATAACACTAGGATTTATAATTTTAACTGTTCTAATAGGTAAGAAATTATTTAATAGTTATAAGATAAATATATCTATGTATCTATGCCTATCTATATGGTATATAAATAATTAAACATCATCTCATTTTACTTTATACTTCTTTACTAACTAGTAAAATCTTATTTCATAGGCTTTTTTTTTTTTTTTTTTGAGCAGGCTCCATGCCCAGCGTGGAGCCCAGTGCAAGCCTTGAACTCATGACCCCGAGATTAGCACCTGAGCTGAGATCAAGAGTCAGACGCTTAACTGACTGAGACCCCCAGAAGCCCCTTTCATAGGCTTTCTTGCAAACCATTATCTCTAGTAGCTAGTCACCCTAAAATCCTGTTGTGTGGTCATTGTATTGGTCATCTTTTTGTTGCAACAATGCTGTTTAACAAAGAACTCCTAAACCTCAATATTGAACCACAAACATCCACTCCTCACTCAAGGATCTGGGTTTCAGGTATGGATCGGTTAAGCATGGGTTCAAGACTATTCCAAGTAGCTCTCATTTCAGGACCCACACTGAAGAAGCTCTGGCTACCTGGGGAATATTCTTCTCATGGTAGATTGCAGGAGCATAAAAGAGTTGGCACAAACTCTTAAAGTCTGCACTCAGAACTGGCATGTTGCCCTTTCTGTGGTATTTCATTCTCCAAAGTAAGTTAGATGGCCAAGTCCAAAGTCATTGGTGCAGAAAAGTGCACTCTGCCCACAGACTGCAGGAGGGGTGAGTAGGTGTAGAACAACAGTACAATTTATAATCTATCAATCCCTGTATGCTGTGCTTTCTGGCTCTTTGTTAAACTATTATCCTGGTGCGTACATGGTAACTTTACCCTTCCCTACCCGTTTAAAGTTAGGTGTGGCTTTGGTAAATGAAATGTAACTTGTTTTGGCCACTGAAATGTGAAAGGAAGTCTCATGTGTCCACTTCTAGGTGGAATGTAGATGTTTTTAAGAGTCAGTACACAATCAGCAACTGTCAGTTTCCACTGTTGTATTGTTCTTTGAAGATCAATTAGTGTCAAGATGAAGCTTTCATCCATGGTCTCTGAGTGACTCTGATGATCAAAGTGTTCCTACTGGCCCAAAGTGAACATGTGGACTGACCAAGAAATACATTTTTGTTGTATTAAGTTACTGAGATTTCGAAATTATTTATTACTGCAGCAAAGGCTGGCCTGACACATTTTTTACTCCCATTTGAGTTAGATAAGAATATAGATCCCATGAATCATTATGTAGAAAGTTACACAACTTCCCCTTTTGTATCTCTCCCAGGTTTCTAATTTAGAACTCCAAGAATCTGGGTAGATAATGTCAATAAATAAAGTAGTTGTAAATTAAATCACTTATGTTATTCTTGAGTACATTGCTCTTGAACTGGTCAATGGATTGAGCTTCAGGAAATATTTGCATTGATGAGAAAATACAAAAAATAGGAAGGTATTTCTTTTTTTTATATACTCAGTTCAGAATACTCTAATGGTACTTTTACCTTCCATTCATTTTTTTAAATTCCCTTGCCCTTCTCCTCCCCAGCTTGATGCTAGGTAAAAAGGACTATTGATTTTGATGTAAATGACTGCATGAACTATAAGGCAACAATAAAAATAAACACGTTTAACATACTTTTTTTTTTTTTGCCAGATTCTCTTCTAAGAGTGCAAAGCTGGGGGCATCACAATGCCGGATTTCAAGCTGTACTACAAAGCTGTGATCACAAAGACAGCATGGTACTGGCAAAAAAACAGACACATAGACCAATGGAACAGAATAGAGAACCCAGTAATGGACCCTCGGCTCTTTGGGTAACTAATCTTTGATAAAGCAGGAAAAAACATCCAGTGGAATAAAGACAGTCTCTTCAATAAATGGTGCTGGGAAAATTGGGCAGCTCCATGCAAAAGAATGAAACTTGACCACTCTCTCACACCATATGCAAAGATAAACTCTAAATGGATGAAAGACCTCAATGTGAGACAGGAATCCATCAAAATCCTAGAGGAGAGCATACGCAGCAACCTCTACGACATCGGGCCACAGCAAACTTTTTCGTGACACATCTCCAAAGGCAAGAGAAACAAAAGATAAAATGAACTTGTGGAACTTTGTCAAGATAAAAAGCTTCTGCACAGCCAAGGAAACAGTCAAAAAAACTAAGAGACAGCCCACGGAATGGGAGAATATATTTGCAAAGGACACCACAGATAAAGGACTGGTATCCAAGATCTACAAAGAACTTCTCAAACTCAATACACGAGAAACAAATAAACAAATCATAAAATGGGCAGAAGATATGAACAGACACTTTTCCAATGAAGACATACAAATGGCTAACAGACACATGAAAAAATGTTCAAAATCATTAGCCATCAGGGAAATTCAAATCAAAACCACACTGAGATACCACCTTACGCCAGTTAGAATGGCAAAGATAGACAAGGCAAGAAACAACAATTGTTGGAGAGGATGTGGAGAAAGGGGATCCCTCCTACATTGCTGGTGGGAATGCAAGTTGGTACAGCCACTCTGGAAAACAGTGAAGAGAAGGGCCATATGCACCCCAATGTTCATAGCAGCATTGTCCAAATAGCTAAATCGTGGAAGGAGCCGAGATGCCCTTCAACAGATGACTGGATTAAGAAATTGTGGTCCATATATACAATGGAATGTTAGCTATCAAAAAGAACGATTTCTCAACATTTGCTGCAACATGGATGGCACTGGAGGAGATAATGCTAAGTGAAATAAGTCAAGCAGAGAAAGACAATTATCATATGGTTTCTCTCATCTATGGAACATGAGAACTAAGAAGATCGGTAGGAGAAGAAAGGGATAAAGAAAGGATGGGTAATCAGAAGGGGGAATGAAGCATGAGAGACTATGGACTCTGAGAAACAAACTGAGGGCTTCAGAGGGGAGGGAAGTGGGGGAATGGGATAGGTGATGGGTAGTAAGGAGGGCACGTATTGCATGGTGCACTGGGTGTTATACGCAACTAATGAATCATTGAACTTTACATCAAAAACCAGGGATGTACTGTATGGTGACTAACATAATATAATAAAAAATATTATTCAAAAAAGGAAAAAAAAGGAATATTTCAATTATTTCAACCAGTATGCTGCTTGGATTTACCATCTTATCTTTATTCAGGTCAATAAATGCTTATTGAGTATCTTTAAAAAAAAAAAAAAGAGTGCTATAGGTACTGACTCCTTTCATCCTCCCCAGATCCTGATGAGCTGGGCTCTAGTTATCTCTGTTTTGTAAATGACTAACATGGAGCACAGGGAGGTGAAGTATATTGCCTAAGTTCACAAAGCCGAGATGTAAAAAAGCTTAGCTCCAGAATGTCACACCTAACCACTCACTATGCTCACTGCTTCCCTAATTCTGACCCCAGCATTCACTGAGACTTAGGTAAGAGGACACTATGTCTGTAACTCTTTCACTCCACTGATCACTGCAGTTGATTCAGCTGACTTGGTCAGTCAGCAGATGTCCCCTCTGTCCCTTACCACACCACATCCATCTCTCTACCCTTGAGGGTTTTTTTGTTTTTTTGTTTTATGTCCTTTCCAGACAGAGATGAGTCATTCCACAATCAAGGATAAGAGTGTCTGTGGCACTTAAAGATGGCCATGAATTCTTTCCTTCTTCTTCCATTGAGAGATGAGATCTAATTCTCCTCCCTTTTAATCCGGGTCTGCCTTAGAGACTTACTTGACTGATAGAATACAGCAGTAAGAGATGTTCTGGGGGGCGCCTGGGTGGCACAGCGGTTAAGCTTCTGCCTTCGGCTCAGGGCGTGATCCCGGCGTTGCGGGATCGAGCCCCACATCAGGCTCCTCCGCTATGAGCCTGCTTCTTCCTCTCCCACTCCCCCTGCTTGTGTTCCCTCTCTCTCTGGCTGTCTCTTTCTCTATCGAATAAATAAATAAAATCTTTAAAAAAAAAATTTAAAAAAAAAAAAAAGAGATGTTCTGGGACTGTCAAGGCTAAGTCATTAAGAAGAGTTGCATCCTCCATGCAAGACTCTTTGGACACTTGCTTTCAAAGTCCAGAGCTGCCAGGTAAGAAACTCCCATCCTAGAGAAACTATAGCCAGGGTGCAGGGGAGCAAGAGCGCCTGACTCCTGGCTTCCCAAACAGACCAAGTGCAGCCACTCGCCGCTGACAAAACCCAAAAGCAGAGAGAAGACTGGTGGTGAAACAAGAAAGAAATTCATTTCAGTGAGGTCAATCCTGAGAAGATAGGGAACTAATGTTCAAACACTGTCTGCAAAATGTTGGAAACACTTCCAGGTGTATATGAGGAAAATATGGGACAATGGTCGGTGGACAGTAAAGGCCAGGAAGATCATTGTCTTGAGGTCAGTCACAGTGGTCTTGCTGGCTCAGGGCAGTCCTTATTGCTTGAGGGGGTAGTTTCAATATCCCTCAGGGGATGCTTTGCCCATAGGGTCTTTTACCTGAGTTAAGAGATAAGCTGGTAAGAAGAACATAATCAATTAGAAAATACAAACTGAGGTCAGAATGGAAGTAGATGACATCCTCTTTCAAAACCCTGTGGAGAGAGGACCTGAGCCTGCACAGAGAGAGGGAGGTGCCTAACTGAGCCCACCACCTGGCAGTTACCATAAAGGTGCCAGGCACGTGAATGAAGTGCTGGACTTTCGAGATCAGTCCCATCATCTGCTGGACCTAACTGAGCAGCTCCAGCTGTGGCTCTATGGAGTAGATTTGCCCAGCTGAGTCATGGTAGGATTACTGACCCCCACATCATGAGATATAAAAACATGTTTTTTTGTGTTAAGTCATAAGTTTTGGAGTAGCTTACTAAGTAGCAGTAGTTAACCGAGCCAATTTGGTACCTGTGAATGGGGTGTTGCTATAACAAAAACCTACAACAAGTGGCAATGACTTTGAGACCTGGATGTAGCAGAACCTGGAAAGGCCTCAAGGATACTGTTAGTGAAAACTGGAAGGGCATTCTAGAGAGACTGTGGACAGCAAAGAAAATATTATTAGGGGCTGGAAAAAAATGACCTGTGTTATGTCGTGGCAGAAATTTAGCCAAACCATTACCTGTAGGAATGTGGAAAACAGAAAATATTCATAACGAATGGATAGGTCCGGCCAAAGAAATTTTTAGACAGAATTTTAGAAGTGCTAACTGGCTTTTTTTAACCACATATGACAAGGTAATGGATAGAAAAAGGTGCGTTAGGGAAGGAAAAAAAGGGAGGGGGGAAGGACCATGCAGTTTTTAAGCTGAATTTAGGGGAAATATAGAGTCAGGACTTGCCAGATTCAAAAATTAAACTGCCTCACATCCCAGTCTCTCCAGATAGCAAAAGTTTCAAATTAAGAAGTAGTTTCAGGGCAAAACTCAAATCCAAGATGTGACTGTTGGACCCATGGTTAATACCTCGAAATATTTAAGGTGATGCCTCATATACCATTTCAGTTAAACAAAAAGGCCTCTAAGAATCTCGAGGGCGTGCTTCCCTACTAGACAAAGAAGCTTCGAAGGATCTGAAGGGCCCTTTGTACTCACAGTAGCCTCCCGGCAGCCCAAGGTAGAAAAGAGCTTGTTTCGGAATAAAATGTGGGCATAGCTTTCGTCTAGAGGAGTTGATTATAATTAGTACAAAAGATGCCCTCCATGTTTTTAAGCAAATTTTACCAGCATGGACTGAAAGGGATTAAGACAGTACAGAATGAAAAGATGCTTTTGGACCCTCAACCTGCCAACAAGAGCAAATAAGCCCAGAGAGTGACCCAACTGCAAACAAGGACCGTTTCTTATGGAAAAAGAAGAACGACTCAAAGAATTGAAACCAAAAGCCCAGAACGCAGGCCAAGAGGTCTTCAGATCAAGAGGAACCGTACTCAAGGAGGTGTACCCCAGGAGTCTCATCTTTACCTGCACTTGATTTACATGGTAAGATTCTGGATTTCTGAGCTGACACAGTAAATGTTATGAAACTTGTGGGAGCTTTGGGAGGGAAGAAGTTATTCATATGGTAACATTTGTGGCCAAAAGATGCAGGACTGTGGTGCATTAAGGATAGCTGAAAATTCTTGGCTACTTCTCCTGTTGCAACGTGGGGTCTAATTCTCCTCCCCTTGAATCTGAGATGGTTTTAGTGAATTGCTTGACCAAGAGAATGAGGTGCTGGGTCATAAATTATGAGGCTGGGTAATAAGTCTTGCAGCTTCCACCTGGGCTTCTTGAGATCCTGAGCCGCCATGAAAGAAGTCTGACTGCCCTGAGGTGGGGCCCTGAGACCACACATGCAACATCATCCAGCAGCCCCCATAAAGGCAGCAGGCATCACTCACATTCTATGCCTCATGTGAGTGACGTTGTTCTGGGACCTCCAGAGCAGCCTTCAGCCGAATACCACCAAGGGACCCAGTCCATGCCACATTGTACAGATAAATTGCTCAGCGGAGACTTGTTCAAATTCCCAACCCACAAAGTCACAAGATATAATAAAACAGTGTTTGTTTTAAGCCACGAAGTTCTGAAGTACCTCATTACGCAAAAAGACAACTGGAGTAATGCCTCAAAATGTGCACAATAATTCTGATACGTTATTCACCCATTCATTCAAAAAACACTGAGAACCACTGTGTGTCAGGCACTCTTCGTATATGAGGGACACAGCAGTAAAACAAACATACAAATAAACAGAAAAGACCCTGTTTTCATGGAGTTTACAGTCTACTGGTATAGACAGACAATAAACAAAGGATTATCTACAGTACACTAGATGGCGGTAAGTGTGATGAGGAGAAACCAAGCCGTGTTAAAACAGCATCCCAGCAAGGCAACTTTCTTTTATAAACGAGGAAATGGGGTCTTAGAGAGACTGACAGGCCAGTAAGAAGCAGGTTCCCAGGTATAATAAAACTGGAGTTTCATGTGGTGAAAAACTGTCCAACTAAGTTCATAAACTCAAATCCCATATCTGTATTATGAATGACACCGAGCAACCTAAATGGGCAGAACTGAGGCTCGGATGGATGTGCCTGGTTTCCCAGACCATGCAAGCAACCGGAGAGAAAGGGCTGCATGTGTATGAGCTGGAATATCTGCCCTTCAGTCACCGGAGTGGGCCGGGGGCTGGGGGGTGTGTGCCTCTAGGACTGTACAGAGTAGGCAAAGCGGCAGCTGTACCTCAGAGCATCAGGAATCAGAACCAGAGGCAGTTTATGAGAGACAGAAACAACCCTTGAGAGAAGCAGAAATCCTTGTGTGGGGTAGGGGGGCTCTTCATTTCCTGAAGGAACAGCTGGGAGTTCAGAGGTAGCTAATGCTCATGGAACTTAATTTATTCCCACAGCTGACAAAACTGGGGCAGTTTGGTTACTTTAGTTCTTTCGACTCAGCATTATTAGTTCAACAAACACGTACAGAGCATATGCTAGGCATTGAGCTCTGTGTTTAAAATCTAGTTTGGAAAGTTATGCAGGCATTCATCAAACAGTAATACAAATCAAATTGCGCAAAGTGTTACAGTAACGGTACAAAGAGGAACTCAAAGGATGGCGTGATTAATTAAATCTGACTAGAGAAGGTTTCATAAGAGAGGTAGCATCTGAGTAGAGTCCTGATGGATGCTAGTAATTAAAAACTTTATCATATATTAAGGTTGCAAAATACAGTGCTTTTATTTAAAAATTTAAGTTTTCACTGGTAAGGGCGCCTGGCTGGCTTGGGTCAGTTAAGCATCTGCCTTCAGCTCAGGTCATGATCTTAGGGTCCTGGGATGGAGCCCCCATGTCAGGCTCCCTGCTCAGGGGGAGGTCTGCTTCTCCCTCTGCCTCTGCCCCTCCCCTGCCCCTCCCCTGCCTCGTGTGCAAGCGCACGCGCGTGCACATACACTCTGTCTTTCTCTCTCTCTCTAAGAAATAAATAAAATATTTTTTAAAAAATAAATTTTCACTGATAGGAGAGGAAATGTTCCCAGTCTCCCCTGACTACTTGGGGTCCCCTTTATCTGGAAGAGCTTTGAAGCATTGCCGATGTCACTGACAGGAATCACAACGGAGTAGTTTAGATTCCTGGCTCTAGAATCAGGGAGATTTGAAACTCTCCCCTCCCCCATTAATTTCCAGCCCTGTGATTTTGACAAGCTAAACTCTATGCTTTAGCTTCCTCGTTTGTAAAATAAGTTTAATGGTAATAACTACCTAATAGGGTAGTTGTGAGAACAAACTTAGATAATATATGAAAAGTGTTTAATTCATTGCCCAGCACATCTGAAGCAGTCAATAAATCATAGCTATTTTTTATTAATGTTTGCATGCCGGGCAGGACTCCAAACCCCCATAGAAGCTGTAAATTTTAATTTCAGTTCAGCTCCAAACTGCACTCTAGGGCTAGGCCAGTGACCCAGATTTTCCATTTCTCAGCTCTCTGATTTATCATATGAGATCAAAGCACTGACAAGGAAACTGGATTAGCCGCTTCCCTCACTCACTTCAGGCTGGAGTTCTGGGGGGGGTGCAGTGGATATTTCCTCCAACATGTATTCTTCCCTTTGTCTCCCAACCTTTCCCCCCTGTCTTGAGGACTGTGTGTGTATGTGTGTGTGTGTTTATTCAGATCTGTCTCTGTCGCTAGCTAGCCTTGTTTGTCAGCTGTAACAAAAACCACAAGGAAAGAAATTATGACCAAGCCTTCAGACAGCTGGTGGTAATTTACTCCTACAATCCCCCTCATTCTTTCAACACCCTCTATTTATGTGTATCTGATGCTGGGGGAGGGGGAACCATGTAAGAAATGTGGTATGCAAATTTCTAGGAAGGGGGTTGGAACAGTAAGGAGAGACTTGTGTGAATTACATGGATAACTCTCCTTGTTTTGAACATAGATATTGGGCCTTAAAAATTAAAGCGATTGATGTGAGGGTTAAAAAATAAATTTCTGGAACCAGAAACAATAGTAGAATAAATTGACAAATAGCTTCCAAGGCATTCATGACAATTGCATCATCACTAAAACTTGAGTCATTTTCCCGCGAAGGGACAAGCACTCCCAGTCCAAGGCCAGGGAGCACGGATCAGGCAATCCAGGCCTTTTGAAAGACCCATAGAGATGATAACTAAGTGCAGCGCGTGATCCTGGTTTAGAGCTTGGGCTAGTCTCAATTAGAAAACATACTGCCTAAGAGAAAGCAGGCATACGGCTTTGGTCTCCGCTTGTGTTTCTTGTATCATGCCACCTACTAGCTTGTCCTCAGATCGACCAAGATGGATTTCTCTGGATTTAAAAATCTGGCAGACACTGAGAATCCCTAGTATTCTGTTCCCTCTACAGATTGGACCTAAGGATATATAGATATAATACATTAAGTTTTAAAAATTCAGTGTTATGCTTCATATATATATATATATTTTCATTTATAGTTATAAGTATATATATATTTATTTATTTAGCATGTAAATCAGTTTTTAAAACTTGCTGTCTTGAAAAAATATATAAAAATTTTATTTTTTTAAAGATTTTATTTATTTGTCAGAGAGAGAGAGCACAAGAAGGGGGAGCAGCAGGCAGAGGGAGAAGCAGCCTCCCCGCTGAGCAAGGAGCCAGATGCAGGACTCCATCCCAGGACCCTGAGATCATGACCTGAGCAGAAGGCAGATGCTTAACCAACTGCGCCACCGAGACATCCCAAAATTGTAAAAATTTTATCCTATGGAAAAGCTGCAAAAATACTATAATGAAGTCCTGTAAATCCTTCAGTTGATTCACCAGTCACTAACATTTTGCCACATTTGTTTCCCTCTCTCTCTCTACACACACACACACACATTCACAGATACATACACAGAATTATTGATGAACCTTATTTGAAAGTAAGATGCAGACTCTTCGCCCCTATATTTCAGTGTGCATCTCCTAAGAATAATTAAAATTATTAAATTATTGTGATTATGTAAAAGTATATATCACCTCTCCCAGGTCCACTTTTGTCACTATTAAACAGAATCTGAAGTATTTGCGCTGAATTACTTAACTAATTTCAGGAGCTGTCCCTGGTAGGTTTTTGGCTCAAATCTGCACAACTAATGAGGCTCATCAGAGTGATCACTCCCAGGACAAAGGTAAATAAACAAGAAAGATAAATTCCCTCTCCTACACTTAGAATTACTGGAAGCCAATTTCTTGTCAGTTTAGAACAGCTGTTTTGTCCTGTCTTCCAGCTGGCAAGGATTCATGCACACTGACATGTAGCCCAGAAAGCCTCACACAATCAAGAAAAAATTTTAATGAAAAAAATTCCACATATGCCTATTCACTTTTGTCTTAATTTCTATTTTAGCATATAAGAAGCCAAAATACGGAGCTGTGGCGTTCAGTATCAAACATCTGGCAATCCCAGACAAAAAAAATTAGCATACTTCAACAGTCTTTCACCCTTGCAAAATTCCACACTTGCATAGTTCTACCACTATGATTCGTTTTGACTAAAATAATCTTTTATTAGATGAAAGTATCCCCATTTTAGGCTAGGTATGTGATACAACAACAGGTACAGAAATACTAGTTGGCTCTAAATTGGAAGTTGTGATATACAGAAAAGAATTATTGCATCCTCTATTTATTGGCTTTGGTACGTTCTCACGTTCTCAGGAGATAGAGGAANTGGAGTAAGCCTGCTCTGAAATCCATAATAACCAACTCACAGAGTTTAGAAGCTTTTTTTTTTTTTAAGATTTATTTTTAGGGGTGCCTGGGTGGCACAGCGGTTAAGCGTCTGCCTTCGGCTCAGGGCATGATCCCGGCATTGTGGGATCAAGCCCCACATCAGGCTCCTCTGCTATGAGCCTGCTTCTTCCTCTCCCACTCCCCCTGCTTGTGTTCCCTCTCTCACTGGCTGTCTCTATCTCTGTCAAATAAATAAATAAAATCTTTTTAAAAAAAAGATTTATTTTTAAATTTTATTTTAGAGAGAGACAGAGAAAGAGCACAAGCGAGGGTAGGGCAGAGGCAGAGGGAGGGAATCTCAAGCAGACTCCCTGCTGAGTGCAGAGCCCAACAGCGGGGCTTCATCCCAGGACCCTGAGATCGTGACCTGAGCTGAAATCAAGAGTCAGACGCTTTACTGACTGAGTCACCCAGGCACTCCATCACGTTTTTGATTCAACTGTGAAGGTGTTCAAGACTGGACCTCAGGTAAGGGGAGAAGAACACCACCTTACTTGTGGTACAAAATTTGAGGGATGCCAAAGATTCAGTAATCAAGATAACTGGTATCTTGCTGCAATATTTTTCAAAAATAAAATTATTGCAAAAAATCCACGATGAACAAAATATCAAAATTTTAAATAAAGGCAGGATCTGCTTCTGCATTTGCAAGATCTTGGAAGTGGGTGGCTTACCTGTCCCCTGGTGAGGGCCCTGGTTGTTCATCCTGGATGGCGTGACACTGGTATTCTCTAGTCTATCCTCTGCTGATCTTATTGGCAACAGCTCTCTGTGCATCATGAACTGCCACATATCCGGTGGCACCTTTAAGATACTGCAAAGCAAAAGTGACCATCCAGCCTCCTCCCAACCTCCTTCCCAAATAGTTGCAAGGCTCAAAGGCAAGTTCCTGTGATTTATAGGGCTTTGGGGAGATGGTGGAACAGGGTGGGAAGGGGAGATGGTGGGAGACAGTAAAAAGAACAATTTATCTTATGAATTGCTGCTAATGCAATTACACCAGAATGCAAATTTTCTTTTCTTTTCTTTTTTAAGATTTTACTTATTTATTTGACAGAGAGAAAGACAGCCAGCGAGAGAGGGAACACAAGCAGGGGGAGTAGAAGAGGAAGAAGCAGGTTCCCTGCTTCGATCCCAGAAGCCTGGGATCACGCCCTGAGCTGAAGGCAGATGCTTAATGACTGAGCCACCCAGGCGCCTCCAGAATGCAAATTTTCAAGAACGTGCCCTTTTAAGAAAACGCTGGGCCCCAACTCTCAGTTTGAGGCACCTACCCATTCAACTCAAAGATGAAACTCACTTCACCTTTCGCCTTCCCATCACCTGGACTACAGTTGGCTCTGGAAATCAAAATAGCCATGCTACATCCTCCATGCAGATTGTACTGAATTCAAGCTGCTTAGGAAATTTCCTCAGACTGGAGCCTCTCCTTTAGCAAGAGCTGCCTATCCACAGACCATGAACCTGATCTTGTGCCAATGCAAACCACCTAGAGGTGTAGAACCAATCTATAGAATTGTGCTCACAGATGTAGGTTGGCCCTTAGCTGGGTCATCCATGCTCCAGGGATTCACAGTCACCAACAAGACCCCATATGGTCTTACACCTGACCTGCTTCACTCATTTATGTTACCTACCAGGTTGTCTGCAGGTACAAGGTGTTCACATCTCCCCTTCAGGACTTGCCTGGTTCCTAGTGGTGGGGCACCTGAGGCCTGCCGTCTGCCTCTGTACCTAAATCTATCTCATAGGACCAGTCCGCCTCTCTAATCATGAGTCCTTTGTGCCACCNTTTTTTTTTTTTTTTTTTTTTTTTTTTTAAATCTACCCTCTGGACAGAATGGGAGAATCACAGCTCAGAACCTTAGCCTGAAGAGCTGACCCATTTGCAAGGCCCTCCCTTCACCTCAGGCCAGACCCTGCAGCCCGTTTTCTTTTACTGAAGTATAATGCAGGGCCCAGTCCAATTGAAAGCAGGGCCCCAGTTGTCTACCTCAGTTTCTGACATTTTTATTTTCAGGGATTGGGTCCTCTTTCCAGTCTTCCTTGACATCCGATTTCTGCCTGGGAGACGAGAACAGACCAAGGCCTGAGAAGATGGGGTAAAGGGAAAGGAAGTCTGGGAGCCAGCTGAGACAGAAGGGAGGTGAGATACACAAAAGTCTTCAAAAACGCAAAAGGCTTTTAAAGGTTTCCCTGAAACAAGGAAGAGAGAAAAAAAAGCTGCAGCCACTGAAAAGCCCGAGGTGAAGGCTGAGAAAAACCAGCCTCTGTGTCAAACTAGAAGAGTAAAGCAGGGTATGAAATTTAGAGATGCACCAAAGTTCAGCATTGTCAATGAGCCCAAATCTGCCAGTTGGCTTCAGTTTTAGAAAACCCAATAACTGAGTGAGGACTTCATGTGGTTTCCTACGTCTCTGAGCGTGTGCTTGTGTGGGGACCACAATATCTGATGAGCATCCCATGTCCGTGATACAAACAGAATGTGCCACTTCGATTTCTGTTAATATCTGAACACTCACCTTCAAATACAGGCAAGTTTTCTAGGTATAATTTGGAGTGAAAAATCTCCTTATATGTTTTACATGTGGAAATTCTGTCGATCCTTCAAAATATAAAAGTTTAAGTATCACTTCAAGAGTGAAATGCAATAAAGAAAAATAATTACGGAAGCTATTAATTTAAAAATCCATTGTTATTAATTTATTAATAGCATAAGCAATGTCATTAATAGTTATTTTAAACGCATATATGCCCCCAGTTTCTGGCTCTATTTAGCTCCGACTAGTATGAGGGCAGCTTTGCTGATTTATGTTAGAAACATACTCTAATTTGGTGGCAAGTACTGCTACATGGTAGTACACAGGAGAGACAATGGATACAACTAGGATCTTTTCTTGGGCCAACTTCTGTAAACAAAGACTAGTTAGGAACCATCACTATAAACTACATATACAAAGTGGTCTCCCAGAGCGCCTGGGTGGCTCAGTTGGTTAAGCGTCTGCCTTCAGCTCAGGTCATGATCTCAGGGTCCTGGGATTGACCCCACGTCGGGCTCCCTCCTTGGTGGGGAGCCTACTTCTTCTCCTTCTCCCTCCCCCGGCACAGCTCATGCTTTCGCCCGCATTCTCTATCTCTCTCAAATAAATACATAAAATCTTTGAAAATAAAAAATAAAAATAAATTAAAAAAATATAAGGTGGTTTCCCAATAGGTTGTCTAAGACAGAGCTTTCCAACCAGTGTACCTCTTGTGCTGCAAACAAGTTACATTGTCCAGACATTGACCTCCTCAACCCTTAAGTCATCCCGAGAAGATAGCCAGAACCAGTCACTGCCGGCAGTGTCTTCCAGGGATGCTTGCAGGGCTGACTGAGCAAGTAGAGTCTTATGTTTTTTGTTCTGTGGATACAGATGGTAATAGCTTGGCATAGTCTTTGGCCTCAGCTCTGGTTCCACTCATCCTTTCTTTTTTGTGTGTGCTTGATTTATAATGGCCCCACTCCAAAAGGAAGGAAAGAAAGGAATAAATCCTGGTCCTCTAATTTCCAGGAGTTTCTGTAATGGTTGCCGACTATGGGAGGTAGTCTCTAAGGTAGCCCCCAATGACCCCTGGTAATCACACTCTTTGTATTGGAAAGAAATTTACTATAAGGGATTACAATTATGCACTCATGCAGGCTGGGAAGTCCCACTATCTGCTGTCTGGAAGCTGGAGACCCAGGAAAACTGATGTCATTCTCAGAACCAGGGAGACCATGGTATAAACCCCAGGCTGAGATTAGAAGACTAACATCCCTGCTCCTGCGCACAGGCAGCAGGAGGAAATTCTCCCTACCCTCATCTTTTTGTTCTATTTAGGCCCTCAAGGGATTGGAAGGTGTCCATCTACAATGGGAAGGGCAATCTGCCTTACTCAGTCTGCCAATTTCAACTGCTAAATCTCTTCTGAAAATACCCTCACCAACTCACCCAGAAATAATGTTTCACCAAATTATCTGGGCACCCTGTGATCCAGTCAAGTTGACAGATACAATTCACCATCACAGCCACTAAGTTTTGGGGTAATTTGCTATGCAGCAATAGACAACAGATGCAAACACTCCTAAACTTACCGTCAATCCAAGGTGATGCTGTGGAGGTACGGACTTAGCCCTCCCATTCACAAAGAAGCTATTACTCTCTTTAGAGTAAAGGAAGACAAAGAATTTGGAGCACTTATTTAAGGCTGCACAGTAGGACCGAGATTTATGGTGAAAATTAAGGGAGCAATAAATAGTACTTTCATAAGACCACTCTGTATAATACATCGCCTAAGCATTCTCTTTCCAGAATGTGCTTTTAATTACTCCGAAGAAAAATTTTTTTCTTTTAGAAAATAGATGCAATTCATGAAAACCTTTCTTTTTTTAAATTAAATTAAATTAAATTATTTGAGAGAGAGTGTGTGTGCACGGTGCGGGGGGGGGGGTCAGGGGGGTGGGTAGGAGGACCAGAGGGAGAGGCAGAATTCCCACTGAGCAGGGAGCCCTATGCAGGGGGCTGGATCCCAAGACCCTGAGCTCATGACCTGAGCTGAAGGCAGATGCTTAACTGACTGAGCCACCCAGGTGCCCCCATGAAAACCTTTCTTGTTGAGATTATAATAAAGCTGCACATTTGAGTTGCAGTATTTAGTTGGAGCTTTTAAAGCCGAGATTTACATAGCAAGGAGGCAAAAAGATGTCATAGATCTGAATATTATGGAAATAAGAAGGATGCTAAAATATGGTACTGTTTCTGTTTGTACACTAAGGTCACTTGTTCATGTTGACATTTCTTTTATTGGTTCCACTTTCTGTGAGCTAACGTTCGGTTGAATGTGAGTGTGCGATGAGCACACACACAGTAGACAAAATCCCCCCACTCTGTGAATTTGTGTGCCTGTTGTTCTGGGCAGTGAGCCCAGCCTGCTTTAAGTCTTTGTTATTTGAACAGTGTCCCAGATTCTCCTTTGAAATGTACAATTCCCTCGTTTTTATTAACCTGAATATGGAATTATCTGATGCTTTTTTGATAGATTTTCAGTCACGGCCAGGTATGCTCCTTTTTGTTTTAAAAGGGTCATTCATTTCTCCGTGCTTTCAGGACTTATACCAAATGAATTAGAAAGCAAGTCCTCACAAGGTCAAATTTTAATAATGGAGCTTAATATTTTAAAACAGATGATGTTACACTTGTTATGCTAACGAGACCATTTTTGTCAAAGCTCTAAAAGGCTTTTTGTTATTGTTTTGGGATTTTTTTAAGGAAAAGAAAATCTAGTGTCATTGAAAAGAAACATTTTAAAAGCAATGTGAACAAAAATAATTACTGCAATGCACATGAAACATACATTTAGCACCTGCCAATGAAGCAGCATTTCTATCATTTCCTAACTGTGTCATGGTGCCACATTATTTAACCTTTCTATGAAAAATGGGGATAATAGTAATATTTTTCTCACAGAATCGTATTGAGGATTAAACCAGATAATGTTTATAAATTGCTTAAGATATGGCTTGGCATGTAGCAAGTGGTCAATAAAAATTATTAATGATGTAACTTCTACATGCAGTAATCATAATAATGATACTGCTGCTGCCATGAATGTCAGTGATCAGACTCTAAGTTACAGAATTCTGTTTGGAACTCCTGTGGGATCCAGTACAAATCACCTTTATTTATGAGGCTCTCCATCTGGTCATCATATGCAACTCTCTGCGAAGGTATTTTTTATATTATCCAGAGTCCTCTCTGTTGGAGAAAACTCCATCCCTGTCCCGGATCGCCTAACCACCGCCAGCCCCATAAAGAGTGGGGAAAAAACTTCAACTAAGATTAAACAAAGAACTTCAACCAGAGGTTTCAAATACAGCTGAATACAGAGGCTCCAACAGTGAATCATCTTTCTCCAACTCAATCGTTTCCTGTTCTGATTCTATTTTCAGCATCTGCAAGGTAGGGAATTATCTGCCAGGAGACCCTACATTCTCTCTGAGGCTCCCATGCATTGGAAGAGAGGCTGCCTCTTTTGGGAGGCCCCTGAAGAATCCTGTTTGAGTCAAGTGCGTATCCCTGAACTAATTCCTGACACCGTGGGGGAAAATTAAACTTTTTTTTTCATTAACATGAAAAAAACCACTTTTGTTTAAATAGACTTAATTTTCTTAGAGCGATTTTAGTTTTAAATTATTCTTTTTAAAAAGGCCCATGATACCTCCTTTTTAAAATTTTTTTTAAGTTTTTTTTTTTTTAAGATTTTATCCATTTATTTGACAGAGAGAGAGAGCACAGCAGGGAGAACGGCAGGAGGAAGAAGAGGGAAAAGCAGGCTTCCCACTGAGCAGGGAGCCTGATGTGGGGACTCGATCCCAGGAGCCTGGGATCATGACCTGAGCTGAAGGCTGACACTTAACCAACTAAGCCCCCTCAGGTGCCCTGGGATACCTCCTTTTTAAACTGCATTCCCCGCATCCAATACACCATTGAATTCTGTTGGCTCTACCTCCAAAATATATTTTGACTCCATTCACTTTTTACCAGCCTGACTGCTATCACCACGGTATGAATCGCCACTATCTCATATCTGCTCTACTTACTGCAACAAGTCTTCAAAGCAGCCTCCTTTGCTTCCAGTCTTGGCCTCCTAAAGTCTCTTCTACAAAAGCAGAGTGATATTTTTAAACATTTTCCAGATCATATTATGCTTATGCTTCAAACCCTTCATCAGTTTCCCAATGTCCTTAGAATAAAATCAACTTCTTACCATGGCCTACAAGTTCTCAGTCCTCCTCTCCCCCTCATCCCCTGCCACTGTCCCTTTGTTCAGCATGCCCCTGCTGCCTGGCCTTCCTTCTGTTCCTCAAACACCACAGGCTTATTCAGACCTTAGGGGTTTACAATTGCAGTTCTCTTACCACCTGCTCGATCCCTCTCTAATCAATGATTCTATTTTATTTTCCTTATAAACCTTATGAACAAGAGAGATCGCTTTATTGTATAGTATTTACTTGTTTGCTATGTATCTCCTCACCATTCCTACTACTTCATTAAACTTAAGCTTGTGAGGGTAGAGCCTTTATCCAATAATCTTGTTCTTTATTCTATTCCAGCACCCAGAATTATTCCTGGCATTCCACACATACTTTTCAAAAAGATGAATGAGCCAACTTTGGCTAAATTAAATTTTTTTAAAGATTTTTATTTATTTATTTGACAGAGAGACAGAGAGCCAGAAAGCACAAGCAGGGGGAGCAGCAAAGGCAGAGGGAGAAGCAGGCTTCCAGCTGAGCAGGGAGCCTGATGCGGGGCTCGATCCCAGGACCCTGGGATCATGACCTGAGCCAAAGGCAGACACTGAACTGACTGAGCCGCCCAGGCGCCCCTGTTGCGTTTTTTTTTTTTTTCCTTTAAAAAGGATTACTGGAAGGGAAGACCCACAGAATCAAAGGAAGTGTTGAAGACTCAAAAGAATAGGCTCAGAAAGGGAAGAAGAAACAATAAGGAAACACCTGGTTCCAAGCATTTTTCCACTTTATATGGCTCCTCTGAAGATGCGATATTATGAGGAGAGTCAGATTGTCCGAGTATGGGTCTCGTCAGCATCATATAGCTAGGAGACCTTAATTGACATTTCCTTTAATAAACAAAGGGAAAAAAGGTAATTCTCTAAAAGAAATGTAGGTTTATTATCCATAAAGGGGAGAAATGAATGCCCCACAGCCAAAAAAAAAAAAAAAGGCATTGACAAATCTGCAATAATCCCTGACCTTGTCATCTACAAGACATCTACTTTATCCTAATATTAACTGATGCATACACAAGAAATGTCAATAGATTTTCATATTAACCTCCATCAAATAAAAGAGTAAGATACATCTATCAAAAATCACGCAGCACATTCAGAAGATGTTTTCTCTCTCCTATGTCTCAGAAAAATTTAAAGGTCAGAGATGGTTCTACAAGACATCTCCTTTTGGAATGTCCCAAACTGGAATAATTCATTTCCCTGATACCCGCTTCTCCTACCATATTATCTGTCTCAGTTAATGATATTATTACTCCCTCCATGATTCATCTAGAAATTTAAGAGTAACTCTTGTTTCCTCCCTCTTGATCAGCAAATCCTATCAATGCTACTTTAAAAATTCTCAGATTTATCCCTTCTTCCTTTCTCCCTCTTCCCCACCACCACTGTCCAAGTTCAGGCCCTCATTGCTTCTGACTCTGAGTAGCTTCTCAATGATCCCGTCTCTTCACTCAACCCACCTAACTCCATCTCCCATACAGTTGTCACACTTACAGTTCTAAAGCAGAGATCTAAATATGATAGCTCTCCACCTTAAAAGTTTCTATACCACCACACTGTCTCCCTGCCACACACATGTCTTGGTTGGAGGGACAGAACACAAAGGTCTCTCAGAATTGTTTATAAATGCAATAGTTCTTTTTTCTTTTCTTTTTTTTTTTTTAGAAAAAGAGAGAGAGAGAAAGCGCGCGCACACACACACACACACACACACACACACACACAGTAGCTGGGGGAGGGGCAGAGAAGGGAGAGGAAGAGAGAATCTTAAGCAGGCTTCAAGCCCAGTATGGAGCCCAATGTGGGGCTGGAGCTCACACCCCTGAGATTGTGACCTGAGCCGAAATCAAGAGTCTGGGGCTTAACCAGCTGAACTTTGACTCTTCTGGATGTATTTTAATTTCAAAATGGAAATATAATAGGTTAACAAAACAAAAATCTATATGCTCTATAACAATTAAAATGTTAATGTTTTTATAAAAGTAATTCCTTTCATATGTTTTGATTAACAACTAAGTGACATAAAAAAGTTTCAGCATTCTTGATTAATATTTCACACAACTTAAGATAAAGCCATTGATTTAGCATTTCAAAGAAAAAAATTTAAAAAGGAGAATGGTAACTCACTGAGAAGTTATGTACCTAGTAAAGCTCATTTATACAAGAGGCAAAAGACATTAATCAAAGAGAAATAAAAATTTATATTAATGAATTTCAATATACCTCTCTCAATAATTGATAAAAAAGTTAGGCACATTATATGGAAAACTTGAACAACATAATGAATCAACTTGATCTATCTGATCTTTATAAAACACACCCCTCACCACCAGCAGGATACATATTTTTTTCCAGTGCACAAGGAACATTTACCAAGACAGATCATAATCTGGGCCATAAAACAATTCTCAACAAATTTAAAAGAATTCAAATCATTCAAGATGTACTCTCTGACCAAATAGAATTAAATTAGAAATCAACAGCAGAAAGAAGTCTGAAAAATCCTCACGTCTTAAAACTAAACACACTCTTCTATATAACCCACAGAGCAAAGAAGAAACTAAAAGTGAAATGGGAAAAGTGAATTGAATGAAGATGAGCTCGTGAGATATCAAAATTTGTGGGATAGAGTTAATGCAGTACTTGGAATGAAATTTATGGCACTAAAACACTTGTATTAGAAAAGAAAGTTCTTAAAGCAATGATCTAAACATCCATTTCAAGAAACTGGAAAAGGAAGAGCAAATGAAGTTCAAGGTAAGCAGAAGAAAGGAAACAATAAGGATCAGGGATAAAGCAAATAAACTGAAAACAGAAAAACAAGAGAGAAAATCAATGAAGCCAAAGCCAGTTTTCTGAAAAGGTAAATAAAACTGATAAATTTCTAGTCAAGTTTATCAAAACAAAAAGAGAAGACACAAATAAACATTATTGGGGATGAGAAAGATGACATCACTACAGATTCTACAAATATCAAAGAACTGATAAGAAAATTGTATTTCTGGGATGCCTGGGTGGCTCAGTGGGTTAAGTCTCTGCCTTCCACTCAGGTCATGATCTCAGGGTCCTGGAACAAGCCCTGGTGACATCAGGCTCCCTGTTCAGTGGGGAGCCTGCTTCTCCTTCTCCCTCTGCCTCCCCCTCTGCTTGTGCTTTGTCTCTTGATTTCTCTCTCAAATAAATAAACAAAACCTTAAAAAAAAAAAACCCAGAAAATTGTATTTCAGTTTTCAAAACTGAAAAGTTTACAGCAATAAAGCTGACAACTTAGATAAAATGAACAAATTTTAGGGTGGCTCGGTTGGTTAAGCATCCAACTCTTGGTTTCAGCTCAGGTCATGACCTCAGGGNATGAACAAATTTCTTGGACTACATAAATTAACAAAACTTTCCCCCAGAAGAAACAGATAAACCAGTCCTATATTTATTAAGGAAATTGAATTTGGGGACACCTGGGTGGCTCAGTCGGTTAAGCATCTGCCTTTGGCTCAGGTCATGATCCCAGGGTCCTGGGATCATGCTCTGCATCAGTCTCCTTGCTCAGCGGGGAGCCTGATCTCCCTCTGCCTCCCACTCCCCCTACTTGTGCTCTCTCCCTGACAAATAAATAAGTAAATAAATAAATAAATCAAAAGGAAATTGAATTTGTGGTTAAAAACCTTCACACAAAGAAAAACTAGGCTTAAAAGTGTTTACTAGTGAATATAATCAAACATTTAAGGAAGAAGTAATGCAATTTTCACCCAAACTCTCTCCCAACATTGAAGAGATCGGAATACTTCCCAACTCATTTTTGGAGACCAACATTATCATTATACAAAATCGAGACAAAGATACAATAAATGAAGAATACAAACCAATATCCCTCATGAACACAGATGCAGAAATTCTTAACAAAATTTTAGCAGATCTAATCCAATAATATATAGAAAATATAGTATATCATAACTAAGTGGGATTTATCCCAGGTGCCCAATGTTGATTTTAACATTCTTAAATCAATCAGTGTAACTCACCAAATTAACAGAATATAGAAAAAGAAAAATGATACAGTAAGCTCAATAGATGTATAACTAGACATCCATTCCTAATGAAAACTCTCAGAAAACTAGGAATAGAAGGGACTTCCTCAACCTGATAAAAGGTACCTATGAAAAACCTACAGGTGATATCATACATAATGGTGAAAGACTGAGTGCCTTCCTCCTAAGATCAGGAACAAGGCAAAGACGTTTGCTCTCACTCTTTCAATTTAACTTTGTACTGGAGGTTCTAGCTAGTGTAATAAGGCAAAAAGAAAGAAAGAAACAAACAAGCAAATAGATGACAGACAGACATAGAGATTGGAAAGAGGAGTAAGATCTCATCTCTCTTTTTGGGGGGGATGACATCATCACGTAGAAAATTCTATGGAATCTATAAAAAAATCTATTAGAACTAAAGGGTGAATTTAGCAAAACTAAAGGATACAAAATCAATATACAAAGATCAATATAAAGCAGCAATGAACAATCAGAACAAAATCAATATACAAAGATCAATATAAAGCAGCAATGAACAATCAGAAATGGAAATTTTAGAGATGTTATCATTTATAATAGAATTAAAGATATAAAGAATTAAGGCATAAGTGTCTCTAAGACACATAAACAATATACACTAAAAGCATAAAACACCGGTGGGAGAAATTAAAGACATTATTATTATTATTATTATTGTTATTATTTTGGATTGGATAATTCTTCACTGTGGGGACTGTTCTGTGCATTGTAGAATGTTTGTCAGCATTCCTTACCTCCATCTGCTAGATGCCCGTATCACCCTTGCCCTGAGTTATGATAAACAAAAATGTGTCCAGATAGTGTCATATGTCCCCTGTGAGGCACAGTTGAGAACTACTAACCTAAGGAAATGGAGATATGCACTATGTTTATGGATCAGGAGACTTTGCTAAAGATAAAGATATTGCTAAAATATCAATTCTCTCCAAATTAATCCATAGGCTCAATGTGATCCCACCCAAATTACCAGCAGGATTTTTGTCTATATTGACGAGTGGATTCTAAAATGTATATGAGAATACAAAGGACCTAGAATAGCCAAATTGATTTTAAACAAGAAGGAGAAAATTGGAGGAATTATACTACATGATCTTAAAACTTAAAAAGAACTGCTATGATCAAGCCAGTATGGAGTGGGATGAGGCATCGGCGGGGGTGGTCAGGTGGCAGGAGGAGTCTCATAGGAGCTGGAGCTGCCAGTTAAGCTGATCAAGATAACAACCTCCCCAAAGCACTGAGACTTTGTGGGAGAGCCCACAGGGAAAAGCCAGTGGAGATCCTGGCCAGGATTGGTGAAGTTCTGGGCAAGAAGCTAGAGGAGAAGGGTTTTGACACAAGGCCTATGTGGTCCTCGGCCAGTTTCTGATGCTAAAGAAAGATGAAGATGTCTTCCGGGGATGGCTGAAGGACACAAGTGGTGCCAACGCCAAGCAGTCCTGGGACTGCTTCGGAGGCCTTTGAGAATGCGGCAAGGCCTTGTGAGGCTCTCTGGATGGTTCTCCAATCCCTAGCCCCAGAATTGAGTCTCCAGAGTTTGCAGCACATGGGGACTCCTCCCTTGTCCTCTACAAAGGAAGAGACTGCTGTTGCCATATTCACCTGTGATTGGGAGTTCTCTCCCCTTACCATTTCAATTTTCTTTTTTGGAATTCTCACTCTTGCATGCATTTCCCTTCTCCTTCCCCTACCAGTTTCAAGTCAACAATTATCAGCTTTTCCAAGTAGATTCCTGGTCCTTCCCTCACCCCCACTTCCATCTCTGGTTGGGCTTATGCTCTTTCGCTCCTTTTTTGGCGGAACAGGCAGCATCCTTGTAAAGTTTTTTTAAATCAATAAAGTCAGTGTCTTTCAAAAAAAAAAAAAAGACAGCATGGTATTTGGTCTTAAAATAGACAAAGAGATCAATGGAGCAGAATAGAAAATTCTGACAAACACCCACATATATTTGATCAATACATTTCAATAAAAGTGCCAAAGCCATCAAATGGAGAAAGAACAGAATTCTCAACAAACAGTGCTTGAACAAGTGGATATCGATATGCAAAAAATGAACCTTGATCAATACCTTGTACCACATACAAAAGTTAACTCAAAATGAATCATAGACTAAACATGAGGTGTAAAACTATAACATTTCTAGAACACATAGGAGAATATTTTTATGATCTTGGGTTAAATGGTAGTTTCTTAGCTATAACATTAAAACCAAAATCCATAAAAGAAAAATCGGGTAGTTTGGACTTACTTGGTAAAATTTAAATTTTTCTGGTCTTCAAAAGACACTTATTAAAATGGAAAGACAAGATATAGACTGGGAGAACATGTTTGCAAAGTACCTTTATAATAAAGATTTGTATTTGCAATACATAAGGAACTCCCAAATTTAACTATAAAAAAGCAAACAACTCAATAAAAAATGGGCAAAAGGTTTCAACAGACACTTCACCAAAAATATACAGATGGTAATTAAACACAAAAAGATGTTCAACATCAGTAGTCACTAGGGCAATGCAAATCAAAATCATAAGATACCATTTCAAACACACTAGAATGGCTCTAATAAAAAAGACAATAACAAGTGTTGATAAGAATGTGGAGAAATGGGGGTGCCTGGGTGGCTCAGTTCATTAAGCATATGCCTTCTGCTCAGGTCATGATCCCAGCCTCACGTCAGGCTCCCTGCTCAGCTGGGAGGCTGCTTCTCCCTCTCCCTCTGCCTCGGCCCCCTGCTTGTGCTCTCTCTCTCTCAAATGAAAAAATAAATAATATTAAAAAAAAAAAAGAAATTTACCTAAGAGAAATGAAGGCCTATGTCCACACAAAGACTTCTACATGAATGTTCATAGCAGTGTTATTTGTCATAGCCAAAAACTGGAAACAACGAGACAGCTGGTGAAGTAATAAACTGTGGCATATCCACCCAAGGATATACTACTCAGCAACAAAAGAAAACGAACTACTGATACCCACAACATCATGGATAAACCTCAAAATAATTATACTGAGTGAAAGAAGCTAGACAAAACCAAAGAATACCTACTATATGATTCCATTTATATACATTTCTAGAAAATGCAAACTAACATATAGTGACAGAAAGCAGATCAGTGGTTGATTGCCTGTGTGTTACTGGGGGCAAGAAAAGCCAGGAGGGAGGATTACAAAAGGGAAGAAGGAAAATTTTCGGGATGATGAGTATGTGATAATTTCACAGATAAAGACATATGTCAAAGCTTTTCAAATTGTACACTATAAATTTGCCTGGTTTGTTTTATGTCAATTATATCTCAATTAAGCAGTAACAAAATAATAATGACAAAAAGAGAGATGGCTAAGGAGGCATACTGGTTAAAGACCGATGTTAGAAATTTAGCCTTTTCTGGGGTGCCTGGGTGGCACAGTGGTTAAGCGTCTGCCTTCGGCTCAGGGCGTGATCCTGGCGTTCCGGGATCAAGCCCCACATCAGGCTCCTCTGCTTTGAGCCTGCTTCTTCCTCTCCCACTCCCCCTGCTTGTGTTCCCTCTCTCGCTGGCTGTCTCTATCTCTGTCAAATAAATAAAAATAAATAAAATCCTTAAAAAAAAAAAAAGAAATTTAACCTTTTCTGACATCATTCCCCCATCCCCCACAGTTGTCTGCTGGTTCCAGGCTATCCACCTAGAACCTTCAGTCTGCTAGGGTTCAGAAATGCACCTTGAGGCAGATTGCCATCAGCTGGCAACTCACTTAATTCCTTTTTCTAAACAACTGCATACTTGAAAGAGGATCACTTTTGAATTAAATCCTCATTGAAAAATTCTATCACAGTATGGGTCTCATTTCAAGAAAGCATTTTCCCAGGGCTGTACATTTGTTTTTATCCCTCTGCTAAAATTTGCCTCCCATCCAACCCTGGCTTCTTTATTTTGTTAGGCCAGACAGAATTCACCTCTTGTGTCTGTGTGAAGCCCTCTCTGGTCCTCTGCTTTTTAGCAAGACATTCAGTAGCCATTAATCACCTGGCTCATATTGCCAGCATGTAGAGGCTATAACAAAATGCCCCACCCCACTTCCCTACCTTCATCATGAATTTTACCTAAAGGAAAGTGAGCTTGGACATCTGAAACATAAACTTCACAATTAAGACAAACTGGTTCACAGAAAAGATGTGCCAACACTTGAAACAGACACAAGGATTCCCAGGTCAAACAGATTACCACCTAATTGAAAATATTAGCATGCCAGAAATAGAAAAAAAGGAGTACATAAGAAGAGAGGTTGATCATTAATGACACTCACCACCTAGGGAAGAAAGAATCCATTCGTATCCCCCGTTAACTCTGCTTAAAGCTATTAAACCTTTTTTAAAAATCTGGTATCCACTGATTACCTTCCCTTGTTCTAAATTCATTTTGCAAACAACCTTTTGGTTATAATTTGTTTTTCAAATGTGGCGAGCAGGCCAAGAGACCTCACTTAAGTGACAGAAGGGGGTCTAGTTCCCTGAGATGTGAAAATCCTCATTTTAATTTTTGATAATAAATCCTCATTATAATAATTTGCCATTCTGGGTTATATAGTAGTCTTGTGGATTTGTTTAACACCAGCCTGAGAAACAGACTCAACAAGGTCAAGACCAGATTCTAACATATTTTCCAAGATAACATCCCTTTGTATGACCTCTTGGGACACAGTCTGCTTTCCCTGAAGAGATACTTTCATTTGTTTGCTTGTTTATCATCCCACAGTTCATCTTTCCGCTACAGCACTTACCCCACACTATCGCTGGATGAGCCCAGTTTACAAACTGTAGATGCTGAGCTACTTAAGGGTAGTTTTGCATCCAGTTTTGTACTGGCCTCCACCGTTGTGGCTTAATAAATAACAGAATTAAATTGAATCTGGATAATGTGCACAGGTGTTTTCTTCCATTTTTTAGTTCATTTGATGGTTAGGCAATTGGATACCAAAAACACCCCTTCCCAAGTACAAGCCTCTAACACTCAAAAACCTTTAATACCAAAGATAAGCCAGGTATGTTTTTGAAAGTAAAGGGGTGGCTCACTTGATAGAGCATGTAATTCTTCATCTCAAGCCCCACTTTAAGTGGGCATGGAGCCTACTTAAAAAGGAAGTAAGGAAAGAAGGAAAGAAAGAAGGAAGGAAAGAAGGAAGAAGAAAGCATGGAGCCGACACAGGGCTCAATCTCAGGACTCTTGAGATCTTGACCTGATCCGAAATCATGAGTCCGACCCTTAACCGACTGAGCCATGCAGGTACCCAAGAACTGATTTTTAAATGAGGGCCAGAGTAGCACCAACCTCAGTGAAGTTTCTGACACAGCTTCATTTGGGAATTCTTGAAATGTTCAGAAATATTTCAAGGCTTGTCATTGCATCAACTAAGGTGAATGTAGAGGTTTGCCAGATGAATAACCATCAAGGAAATAATGGAAGCGAGCTATCTATTGTAACAATTAAAACGCACTGTAGAGAACCAAATGCTAACCCCATAAACCTTTTGTTACCAAAGACAGTAAGAAAAAAAATCACGTCTTTATAAAGGGAGTCATGATCCATTTTATTTTATGTTATTTTTTTAAGATTTTATTTATTTGTTTGAGAGAGAGTGTGTGAGAGAGAGTGCACAAGCAGCGGGAGCTGCAGAGGAAGAGGGAGAAGAGGGCTCCCTTTGAGCAGGCAGCCCGACCATGCCGGGCTCCATCCCAGGACCTGGAGATCATGACCTGAGCCAAAAGCAGACACTTAACCGACTGAGCCACACAGGCGCCCCAGTTTTGTCTTTTTTTTTTTTTTAAAGATTTTATTTATTTGAGGGAGGGAGAAAAAGAAAGCTTGAACATGAGAATGGTGGAGGGGCAGAGGGAGAGGGACAAGAAGACTCCCTGCTGAGCAGAGCGCCTGACTCCGGCTCCATCTCAGGACCCTGGGATCATGACTTGAGCAGAAGGCAGATGCTTAACTGACTGAGCCACTCAGGCACCACCCTTTCTTTTAAAGGTTTTATTTTAATTCTGGTTAGTTAACAATGTTATATTAGTTTTAGGTGTTGCCTCAACTCCTTAAAAGCAGTAATGTTTTTAAGGGTTTCTTAATAGAAATGTGATTCCTTTAAGCACTGTTAACTGAATGTCTTTGACTCAGTTTTCTCACAGTAGACAGAGTGATGAATACATCAAATTAAGTGCGAAGGAACTAGTTTCCTAGTTCACAAATAAAGCATAGTCCTTAACACAGAGAACAGTTTCCATTACTATTTAGTTCTGTAATTAATCCTCAAAAGATTGTGATTTTATGCATAGGAAACTGAGGCCTAGAAAAATGAAGTTACTTTGTTCACATCCCAGTTAGTTAATGGCAGCTTAGAGACTAAAGACACTATTGCCTTGTGGTATGATTTATGAGTACTGGGTTCCCGTAAAAGAGTAAGCTAAAAATGCTAAGACAAGAAATGCTTATTTCAAAAAAGGCAGTAGCACAATCTGTCTCTTCTCCAAAAAATCATACGCATGGCAGATTTTTGTCCTGCTGATGCTACATGAGGAAAATGTAGGCCTAATCTGTCCAGTCTTCCATCTCAGCGCTAAGGAAGGGCTTGGGTTTAAGTGGAGCTTGTCCAGCGCGGCCTCATCCGGCCAACAGGCATGGCTCCAGCTGTGCAGCGGAAGAGAGGTAGCCTAGGAAGAAAGAACCATCACCAACCCCCACCCTGCTGTGTATCTTAGATAAATAAAATCTGTATTTAAAAAGGGGGGGGGGATGAAGGAGAAAGCAATGGGTACTCCTTCAACTGGACACCCGCGTACATTTCCTGATCCTGTCTTCTTTTTGCTATCCTTACTGCTTCCACCCCGGCATGGCCTTCTGAATCATGTGTTCATCTCTCCTTTGACTCGACCCATCAGGCATAGCCTCAACCTCATCTGCACCAACAAAGCGGGTGTCTACACACATCAAGCAAACACCTTGGGAGAGACACGGGTTTCCCAAACCTTAATCCCGTACAGTCCGAAGCCACACCTTTATTTCTAGGCAACTCCCTCACTGGCTCTTCCCTCTTTCCCCCGCCACCAGCCGCATCAGCCTCCGCAAACCCTCTCGCCGGTGCCCTCCATCCCTCTCCAAGCTAATGTCACTCGGCGCCCACCCCTCCCAGGCGCCGGGGTCCTCAGCCCCCCTCGGTCCCAGCCCCGGGAGCGATGCTCCAGGCCAGCGCACAGCGCGCCGCCACTCCCGGCGCATATTGCAGCCTCCCGGGCTCCCGCAGTGCTCCTGCGGTGCTCTCACCTCATCCAGGGTGCGGCCGCCGCAGCCGCCTCTTCCTCCTCCGCCGCCGCTGCCCAGCTCCCGGCCGGCTCGGGCTGCCGTCGCTCCCGGCCAGGAGACTGCCGCGAAGGCTGTGTGGCTCGCGCCGCGTCCCCGGACCAGTAAGGCGCGTGGTGCGCCCAGCGGGACGCGCGGCAGCAGCGGCTGCAGTCGCAGCGGCGGTGGCAGCAGGACCCGCTGTCGGTCCTCTTCATGGATTTCCTGGGCCCGGCCACGCCAGTCCCGGTTACCGTCCCTACTTGGCTTTCCTATGGTCTTCCCGCACTGCCAGGGAACATCCTCCGGGCACGGATGGCGGCGGAAACCTGGAAGGACCAGGCCTCCTCCGCGGCTGCCTCTGCCACCTGCTCCGCCCAGATTGCTTCTGTCCCTCGCCCATAAACACCCGCCGCTGCCTCTTCATCCTCTCTCATCAACCCATTCTCTCTCCACCCACTACCTCAACCTGGAAACCTTTTCATTCCCAGATGGCACTTTTTTTTCTTTCTTTCTTTCTTTTTTTTTTTTTGGTCTTCCTATCCACTTCATTGTCACTGTCCTCAATTTCCAACCTTAAAAAGTTTCTCCTTTTCTCACTCCCTCTCCCTATATTTTCCCGGGTTTTGTCTTCCTTCTCCCTCCAACTCAGCCATCCTCTTCTATTTTACATTATTCTTTGCTCAGAATCACTACTCTATAGGCCGTTTGCTAACCCCGGTTCTCCCTCTTTCCCTCTTAAAATCTTCCCGCCTCTCAATTTTCCCTTTAGTTGTAAAAAAAAAAAGAAAGAAAGAAAGAAAGAAAAAAAAAAGAAAAGAAAAGAAAAGAAAAGAAAAAGGAAAAGAAAATTCTCCTAAATAACCTGTTTTCCTTTCCATTGAGACTTTCTGATTTCCATTTTTCATGAAGAATTCATAGTAAAGTATATATGGCTTGGTATCCAATATCAAGTAAAGAGGATGAATTCATGGTTAAAAAACAGTTCATAGGTCAAATAAATCCTCACTTCACCTTCGTTCTGAAAAGCCTTTCCTTGTATTTCACAGCGTCCTCTAGGAACGGAAGCTAATCAGGATCTAGCAAAGCAGAATGCTTCTGCTACACCGTAGGCACAAGGCTTGCAACAGAGGTTCATCTTTGTAGTAGGCATATGGATCCCAAGGTTTATAGGCAAAAGTCAATAGGGACTATTGATGGATTCAGTGTAAACAAAGAAACTTACCTTAACACGTTTTCCTCCCAAGTCTGCTGTTCCCTCCTCTGCTTTTTTTTTTTTTTAACCCAACACTATCATCCTCCCAGTTGCCCAGGCCCCAAACCTGGGAGTGGTCAGAGACTTATCTCTCTCGCTCATTCACCTCATCTAGTCTTTAATTCTACTTCTTTACTATTTCTTTATCTGAAGTGCTCGCTCTTATCATGATTCCAAATGTCTCCAGAAAATGACACTATCAGGTATCTCATTCTTTCTTTCAAAACTTAATCTATATCTTTACCTCTGTTTTTCCCCAATATATTTTACCTGGGCAATTTACCCTCCACTCCTATCTCTTCTAGAGATTCTTAATTATCTTTTGTTGTCTTTGTATCTTTGGCCTTGCCTTCTCCTTTAGGTCTACCTCTCTTTTTTCTTTTTAAGATTTTATTTATTTGAGAGAGAGAAGGAGTAAGAGCAAAAGGGAGAGAAAGCCTGAGCAGTGGGGAGGGGAAAAAGGAGAGGGAGAAGCAGGCCCTCCACCAAGCAGGGAGCCCAAAGTGGGACTCAGTCCCAGGACCCTGGGATCATGACCTGAACCGAAGGTAGATGCTTAACCGACCGAGCCACCCAGGCGTCCCATGGTCTGTCCCTACTCTTATAAATATGCTCAAGTCTCCTCATCTCTCCTCTAGCTACCACCGCAGCTCTAACTACCATCATATCTCTGGCTTCCCTCCATTAACCGATTTGAATAAATACACTGTATGCATTTGATAGCTATACTTCCTGACTTCCATTCTTTTTTTTTTTTTTAAGATTTTATTGATTTATTTGAGAGAGCAAGAAAGCACAAGCAGGGGGAGAGGCAGAGAGAGAGGGAGTACCAGGCAGCCCAGCTGGGGGGATGTGGGGTGTTTCATCCCAGAACCCTGGGATTGGGACCTGAGCCTAAGGCAGATGCTTAACTGACCAAGCCACCCAGGTACTCTTCCATTCATTCTTTACCACGTCATTCTCTGCAGTCAGGCTTCTAATCCTATTACTTAGCTGAAGCTGGTGTCTTAGCAGACCGACTTTGGCTTTGCCCACACACAGGTAGTAGATTTGATCTAATATACAAAATAAAAGGAATGAGATTCCTTAATTAATTTTTTGAGGTTCCTTAATTTAAAGAGAATATGCCATCTTTGTTGGTTCAGGCAAATAAATAGGTCAGTGAAATTACCGCAAACTCAAGAGGTAATAAGAAGTCCTGAAGCCTCCAATTCCTTCCAGGATGAAGGAGCATGCATCAGACTAACTGTCCCCCCTTGGGTGGGGGGTAAGATAGAGTAGAATATATAAATGCTTATAAATATACAAAAACATTAAAACAACTCTTTGAAGAAACTGAAGAGTAACCAAAGCAGGAAGGACTTGAATCTATGATCCTGAAAAAGAAGAACATGAAGTGAGCTCCATAGTCACCCTGAAATTTTTCTCCTGAGGGAATTTTCCAAATCAAGTGCTAGAAAGTAAAGACCAAGTAAAAGCTTGCAGTATTACTGGGTCAAAGTTCAGAGCTGCTAAAGTGGCTGGGAGTCGAGGGAGAACTCCCAGAGAAAGAATGGCAGAGATATGGTTCAGTAATCTAGTGCAGGGACGCCTGGGTGGCTCAGTTGGTTAAGCATCTCCCTTCGGCTCAGGCCATGATCCCAGGGTCCTGGAATCAAGCCCAGAGAACTGGGCTCCTTGCTCAGCAGGGAGCCTGCTCCTGCCTGCCGCTCCCCCTGCTTGTGCTCTCTCTCTGACAAATAAATAACTAAAATCTTAAAAAAAAATATGTGCAAATTCTCCTCACAGTAGGGGCCAGTTGTAAAGCCCAACATGCACAAAGCAAGATTAAATACACATACACACCAGAAAACAGTAGTTTAGAGCCTAACGAGCTAAATAGAGATTTCAGCACCTAATGATGAAGGATAGTTGGAAGGCAGGGACAAGGGGCCCCATCCTCAGAGGAGACCACCCTTAAAAGGATTTTACACCACCCTGGAAGGAGCCCTCCACCCTTTCCCATGTGATAGATAGGTGACAAAAACCTGATTGGATAACAGGCTCATGGAGGGTTGATCAAATTAAAATGGCCCACCAACAAGCCCATAAAGACACATATACTTAGAAACTCTGGTGGCAACTCAGGTCCCCTCACTCCTCAGGAGCTTTGTACTATCATTTTGCAATCCCTCAATAGACCTTCCTTTGCTGCCCACCACTCCGTCCAGTCTACCTCTTCATTCTTCCAAGCGGCATGACCAAGAACTGTGGGCACCAACACAGAGAAAAAAATCCTGTAACACTAATACAACTTGGACTTCAAGCATCTCCAAAGTAAAGAGACATCCAGGGCTTTCAGTTGAGACCCAAAAAGTCTGCACTCCTAGAGTAAGGGCAATACAGTACTGAAATAGAATAGATCTAACAAAACTTAAGCCAAGTCTTTACAGGATCAAAGTGATCCACTAGTATTCTTTATGCCTACCAGAACAAAACCGTAACTCGGTGGAGGTAGGTAACATCATCCACAACCTCTACAATTTTTTCCTCCACAGGGTCAAATATCCTATACGAAATTAAGAAGCATGCTAAAAACAAAATCCATATGACTAAATATGAGGACAAAAGTTGTTTTTTTTTTTTAAAGATTTTATTTATTTGTTTGAGAGAGTGCACCCGCATGTGCATGTGAGCATGAGCAGGGGGGAGGGGTAGGGGGAGAGGGAGAAGCAGAACCACCACTGAGCAGGGAGCCAGATGGGGCACTTGATACCACGACCCTGGGATCATGACCTGAGCCCAAGGCAGATGCTTAACCAGCTGAGCCACACAGGCATCCACCATGAGGAGAAAAGTTGATAGAAACAGACCCAGACATTAGAATTGACATGACATTAAATAACTATGACTAATAGGTTTAAGAAAAAAGAGGAAAAGATGGGCAAAGACTAAAAGATAAATAATTTATTTCAATATAGAATTGGAACTTATTAAACACAGATGGAAATTCTAAATATAAAAACATAATAACTGGAAAAGGAACCCATTGGTGTGTTCGACAGCAGTCTGAATACAGAAGTCAGCATCCATGAAGTGGAAGATAGGTCAATAAAAAATTCCAAAATGAAGGACAGAAAAAGGGGGGTGGAAAGAGCAGAGCATAATAGTCATTTGGGATACAGTCAAGGGGTACATTATATGTGTAACTGTAGTTACAGAAACAGAGGAGAGGTTGGGCTAGACACAATACTTGAGGAGATAAAGACTAAGAATTTTCTAAAACTGATGAAAGACATTGACTTCTCAGGTTCCAGAAGTTTAGCAAACCCCAAGTAGAATAAATCACCAATATATCTCAGAAATATTAGAAGCAGTTGTAATTTAGAAATTTGATGAAGGCAATTCTGCCGTTGAAACAGAGGGGAAAATCTTGACCAGGAGGCAGTTCTCATAGACCTAATCAATTCCATAGCTTTTATGCAGTGGCGGGGTCATTGTGCAAGGGCTGAAAAGGAACACGCACAAGAAAGGATGGAAATTATGTCACTAAACAGAGCTTATACTCAAATCAGCTCTTGGGGGTCAGAAAAAGGAGTTGAAAGGGGGAAATGAAAATGAATATGTTTGATTTGCTGGTGGAAAATCAATAAACTCATTAAACCACAGTTAGTAACTAAACTGAGACTGCCAACCTGCAAATTTCTAAATTTTGTATAACAAGGCAGGAAGATCTCAAGTGTCCTACTCCAAAAGAAGAAATGATTTCTATAGGGGATTTCCACCTCCACCTGCCACGTATTAAACATAGTACCATAAACAATTGAAACTACGTTACAAGTCACAGGTTCAGATAACTGGCATGAAATGATTGGTAAGCCAGACAGGCTAAAACTGAAAAGATTTTCTCTTCGTTCTCTACTCAACATTGAATTTCTGCTATGATGTTTGGAAACAGCTATGCGGTTGTGAGTTATCCCGAGGATTAAACTGGGTTCTGAAGACATAATTTTGTTGGGTAGCTCTATGGCCTTGGAATTGACTTAAATTTTTTTGACTGTTGATATTAAGTGTCCTATTACATTTTGGGTTGTTTGAAAATGAGAGACATCAGAATTTTTGATTGAATCAATCCAACCTAACGATACTATGGAAAATATCCAGTAAAAACAGCTGAAGTTATAGCCGATGAAAGAATCCTGATTCTACCCAGGCACCTGATTAAGAATTCTGCTGGCTGACAAAATATGGAAGCAACCCAAGTGTCCATCAATAGATGAATGGATAAAAGAAGATGTGGTGTATATATTACAATGGAACATTACTCAGCCATAAAAATAGAATGAAATCTTGCTATTTACAACAACATGGATGGATTTAGAGCGTACAATGTTAAGTGATGTGTCAGTCAGAGAAAGACGAATACCATATGATTTCACTCCGTATTCACCCTGAAATTTTTCTCCTGAGGTAATTTTCCAAATCAAGTGCTAGTAAATAAAGGCCAAGTAAGAGCTGGCAGTATTACTGGGCTGAGTAAAACAAACAAAACAAATAAACAAACAAAACCCAGCTGGGCTTGTATTATGGATTTTAAGGAACATGTAATTGTTATTATTTTAACAGTTATTTGGGAATTATTGTTATTTTAACCCCATTAAAGCTTTCAGTTGTGAACATGAGATTTCTTTCCACTTACTTAGGTTTTCTTTAATTTCTTCAACAAAGTTTTATAGTTCTCAGTCTATAAATCTTATACTCCTTTTGTTAGAATTACCTAAATATTTCATTTATTTTTAAGCTATTGTAAATGGAATTGTGTTCCTAATTTTATTTTTGGATTGTCATTTCTAGTGCATAGAAATACAATTGATTTTTGCATATTGATCTTGTATCCTACAACTCTGATAAATTCACTTATTCTACTTTTTGTGGGTTCTTTAGAATTTTCTTTTTCTTTTCAAAAGATTTATTTAGTTGCTTGAGAGAGAGAGCAAGCGAGCATGAGCGGGGGAGGAGCAGAGGGAGAGGGAGAGTCTTAAGCAGTCTGCATGCTCAGTGTGGAGCCCGACATGAGGCTCAATCCCAGCACCCTGAGATCAAGACCTGAGCCAAAACCAAGAGTCAGCCGCTTAACCAACTGTGCCACCCAGGCACTCCTAGAATTTTCTATATACAAGATCAAATCATCTGCAAATAGATTTAGTGTTACTTCTTTCTTTCCAATTTCAGTGCCTTTATTTCTTTTTCTTTTCTCTTTGCCCTGGCTTGAGCTTCAAGTATAAGGTTGAGTAGAAGTGGTAAGAGTGGACATCTTTGTACTGTTCCCAATCTTAGAGGAAAAGCTTTCAATCTTTCACTTTTAAGTACAATGTTAGTTGTGGGATTTTCATAGATGTCATTTATCAGGTTGAGGAAGTTCTCTTCTATTTCTAGTTGACTGTTTTTTTGTTTTTTTGTTTTTAAAGATTTTATTTATTTATTTGACAGAGAGATAGACAGCGAGAGAGGGAACACAGCAGGGGAGTGGGAGAGGAAGAAGCAGGCTCCCAGCAGAGGAGCCCGATGTGGGACACGGTCCCATAATGCCTGGATCATGCCCTGAGCCGAAGGCAGACGCTTAACGACTGTGCCACCCAGGCGCCCCCCTAGTTGACTGTTTTTAACAGGAAAAAGTGTTAGATATTATTGAATTCTTTTTCCACATTCATTGAGATAATCATGTGGGTTTTGTCCTTTATTCTATTAATTTGGTATATTACATTTATTGATTTTCATATGTCGAAGCAATCTTGCATTCCTCAGGTAAATTCCACTTGGTCATGATGTATGATCCCTTTAATGTGTTGCTGGAAAAAGTTCACTACAATAAGGTATATTGGTCTGTCAATTTCATTTCTTGTGAAGTTGTTGTTTGGTTTTGGTATCAGAGTAATATTGGTCTCAGAGAATGAATCAGGAGCTGTTCTCTTCTACATTTTTTGGAAGAGTTTGCAAAGCATTAGTATTCTTTCTTTTTTTTTTTTTAAAGATTTTATTTATTTATTTGTCAGAGAAAGAGTGTACAAGCAGGGGGAGTGGCAGGCAGAGGAAGATCAGGCTCCCCAATGAGTGAGCCACCCAGGTGTCCCAGCATTAGTGTTCTTTAATTTTTTCTGGATTTCACAAGTTAAGTTGTCTGGACCTTGACTCTTCCTTGTGAAAGGTATTATTATTATTATTACCATTCTTATTAATTCATTCTCTTTACTTGTTATAGGTCTAGTTGGGTTTTCTATTTCTTCTTGAATCAATTCAGGTAGCTTGTGTCTTTCTCAGAGTTTGTCCATTTCATTTAGGTTATCTAATTTTTGACACGCAATTATTAATTGTATTTCCTCGTGATCCTTTTTATTTCTACGGGTTGGTAGTAGTATCCCCTCATTCATTTGTAATTTGACCCATGTTAAATAAAGTTTGTCTCCCCATCAGCACTCTTCCCTCAAAACCCCAAAACCTCCATAAAATCCCATTTGAGACAAATTTCAATTACAAAGTTACAACAGGTACAAAGATCAACTTAAAAAAACAAACAAAACATAAAATGCTCCTGTCGCGATTTGTGGTAAATGGTATTTGTATCCAGTCTAACCTGGATATATATTATCTTCTTGACCTTTTTCCTTTATTCTGCCAAAAAGTGGTTTAAAATTATACAAATTCTGTAAGAGCTTCTGATAGTGCTTAAAACATGTCTGTTTACCAGAGTCTTGAAATATATTAGAGGATCAATTAGGTCTTTTTATCTTATTGTATCTGCAAGTTTTCTCAGCAGCATTTTCCATCTTCTTTTTCATAGAGCATATTGAAGAAAAACTAGTAGTAATGTAAAACTTGCTCAAAACCCAAACACATTCAGTAATTTAAGCTGAGGTTTTGCCATTTGTGGCAACAAAAATGATGGATGCCAACATAAATATACAGCCTATTCCCAAAGTAATATAAAAATCTAAAAATTTTACTTTTGCAGCAATATTTTGCCATAAACTGAAGTACAACAGAGTCACAATGAGGACACTAATAAAAAAGGCATTATATCATACAAAATGTACAAAAGTCACATCCTCACAAAAGCATATTGTGATACAACCTCTTCCCAGCTAAAGGCTGACAGAAAGCCAACAGCTAGAAGTCTATGAGATCATCAAAACCACTTAACTGGAAGGAAACAAAGGTGCTAAGATCATCATAGGGTCTCGTAGGGCCAAGGCCCTTCTCGGTGGAAGGACATACCCAAAGATAGGTGAGTATTTTTGAGAAAATTCTGGTCTCAGTGCAGGTACATCCTGGTTTGTTTTCTGCCATGTGGTAAGGAGCCTGCTGCTTCTTTGGGGGAAGGTCTGCTGTTTCCTAGCTAGCTGGGTAAGTCTGCGTCATTTTGCTGTAGAATGTTAGCAAGACCTTTGGGTCATTACCAATCTAAATCCACGTTCCGCATTTAGTTGGACCAGTAATAAAAGAAGTAGTATTATTTCTCTACTTCCCAGTTTGATCTCAATTTAGAACGGGAAGAAAGGATTGCTGTCTTGATCTCCTAAAGCCCTAATTCAAAGCTGCCATTGTAATATTCTCAAGAAGCAATAGGCTGCATAAGTAGTGAATAAATAAAGGACAATGCTTCTGGGATTTTGGTTCTCATTTACCTAAGGGCTCTGAGGTAGGCCTCCTTCGAGAAATGGCACATTGAACTTTGGATTTGACTGTCAGATTTCCAGAACCAGAGGATCATACTCCTTTTTTTTTTTTTTAAAGATTTTATTTATTTATTTGACAGAGATAGAGACAGCCAGCGAGAGAGGGAACACAAGCAGGGGGAGTGGGACAGGAAGAAGCAGGCTCATAGTGGAGGAGCCTGACGTGGGGCTCGATCCCATAACGTCGGGATCACGCCCTGAGCCGAAGGCTCAACTGCTGTGCCACCCAGGCGCCCCCAGAGGATCATACTCCTAAACAAAGTGGGGAGGAAAAGGTCCCACATCCTCAGTGGGCTGAGGAGCAGGGAAAGGACAATCACAAGGGACTCTTTAATAAAAATTGTGTCTTTAGAAGACAGGGAATTCATCACAAGAAAAGATTAACAGCAAGTTGTTGTGCCCCATTTCATTACATTTAGTGTCATATTGGATTCAGTTTTCAGCCACGTGGGGCTGAGTGAGTCAGCCTAATAATTTGTCTTTTTTTTTTTTTTTAACAAGGAAGGATAACAGAGACCAGTAATAACTGAAATATCTGACCCTATGATTGTAAAGAAAAAATCACTCAGTGAGAAAGTTGTTCACTAATTTCTGGAACACCAGTGAGTAGAAGAGATAGGGTCCAAAAAAGAAGGAGGAACTGGAGGAGTATGAGGGGGAAGCCAAGCAACAGTGCAGTTGTTGAGATAACAGCAGCTAAAATCAGGAACTTGTAATGGCTTCTAGGAAAACTCAATCCACTTCTGTGACTCCATAGAAAGGGAGTAGGGCTGCAGTTCTGAGGGACAACCTAGGTGGACACTCAGGGTTCAAAAAAAAAAAAAATCACCTCCCAAGGCTTTTATCATTCTAGTCTGATGGGTGAGAAGCAGTGGGGGTAGAACTGGGTTAAGGGTAATGGGAGAGAGACTGAGCCAGGTAGAATGTAACCTCTACCAACAAACTTCATGTTTCTTTTGTTCACTTTTGTATAAACCAGTACCTGCTATTCCTAGTCCATAGTGATTGAACAATAAATATTTTTGAATAACTAATTGGATAAATGAAGGGAATGGTTGACAGATAACGTCTTCACTTAGTAGAGTAGCAACTGTGAATTGTGCTATATATAACCAATGAAGTGTTGTCCCAATCTATGAGCATGCCATTCATTTGGTCGTTTATTCAATAAACATTAATTGAGCATTTGCTAGCTTCCAGGTATGGGATACTAGACTTTGGGGGAATAACACATGACTATTTTTCCTGTCCTGAAAGGATTTGATTTAGAGGCTGGTAGGGGAAGGAAGAAATTTGTTAAAAACTTTTCAAAATTGAATAAAATATTTTAGATGCTATCAAAACTACCCTATCCGTCTCATTCCGCCCCACCCCTCCCCCGTCCGAACTCCACCAATCTAACTCCAAGGGACGGACCCTGGGTCTGCGGTCTGCCTGGCTTTCCTGACCAAGTAGGGAAACCACACAAACGTGACGAAAGAAGTCATTTCTTGAGGTACCTTCTAGAAGGCAGGGGCTAACTTTGCTAAGGCTTCACATTTGAAGCAGACTATTTAGTCATTATTTTAAATAGAAGCCTTCATGCTACTTACAATGCACACTTTGTTCTTTTCTCCACCTTTTTCCTCCCAAATCTTTACTTTCACTTCAGTGTCTAGACCGTCTGTGTGAATGACACAGATAAGGTCTGTGAACAAATTCAAGGATAAAAAGACAAATTCCTGACTCCACAGAGCTCGCACTGTAAGGTTTAGTCAGGGATGATAACTCAAAATAACACCACCAGCACAGACGCGCGCGAGAACGCTTTCCAGCCGGGCCGAAAACTGCGCCGCGAGGCGTTGCCGAAGGGTGGGCGTCAGGATGCGCGCCAGGGTGGAAGGCGGGACCGTTCTGGATTCCCTGGAGGCAGCCAATGGCCACCTGGGAGGCGGAGCTTTCGGCATGACTGGCATGGAAACCGACCAATCCGGACCTAATCTGGATGACCCGCAGTAGGAGATCTACAGGAGTTCTGGTGCAGCTCAGTAAGACGGGAGAGTGGGAGAGGGGGGGTGCTCAAGGCGGTAGTTGCTCACTAATCCGTAGGAACGCATTTCAATTTTTTAAATCACCAGTTCGGCCATACTAGTCATATGACTGGATATCAGTCCAGATATAGTGGCTTTCTATTCTTTTGTCTGCCAAGAGCATCACCTCCTGAGAAATGCTTTCTTAATGTACGGAATCATTTAATTCAAAGGAGCTGATCTCTTCTAAGTCAGTGAGACTTAGACGTCTTCTAAACAGCATAGTTTGGTCTGTGGGTAGATGAGAGGCAAAGGTTGCTAAGACTATTTTTTTACTCATCTTCCTTACCTAATTCGTATCTGGCATCGAATTAGGCGCTCAATATTGTTTAATAAATGGATACAAGCCCCTAGCTATTGCTTCCTCTGATGTCATTTGTAAAACCGCTGCAACCTTCAGACCCTTTAGTGGAAAATCTCATCCTGTATCTGCAGCTTGATTTTTTACGTATGTGCATTACTTGGTTTCTTCAATAAGTTTTAAGAATTTGCTGGCAACTCTTAATTATGATATGCAAGGCTCCTGTTTACTTTTTTCCTTTTAGTAAAATGTTTACAGGCTCCAAGATTCTTGCACTTTTACCATTTCACAGTGTCATCAGGTTTCAGGCAGATAAAGAATAAGCTTTATAAATTTTAAAGCCCTAGACAAACGTTTCTTGATACCCTTTTCCCACTCATTGTGGAAGAGTTGACTACCTTCCCTATACTTATCACAGTTTTCACCATTATTGTGCAGTCCTGTATTGCTCAAGGGACCAAAGGGCAGGAGCTCAAAGGCAATGCCTGTGTGTGAATGACACGGTGCTGATCAAGTTAGAAGCTAAAGTCACTCAGATTCCAGAGTTTCCGAGGTCTAAGTGTTGGGCAGTTTCATACAGAGACAAAGTCTGGCCTTCTGATAGCTCATCAGTGACCTAGGAGTCCTCTCTCTGGAATTATAATTTTAGTGTGTCTAAGAAGAAAAAAGTAAAAGTTGTGAGTATGAATGTTCTTTCAAAATGGGTTGCCCCAGGATGATTCTGTGTTCTGTGTTCCTCTATCAGTCAATTGTTTTTTGTTTTTTGGGTTTTTTGGTTATAAGTAACAGAAACTAAGCAAAAAAAAAAAAAGGATGGGGAATTTATTATAAAGAAACAATGGTGACTTATAGAATCCATGAGCAGGAATGGTTATGGGCCTTGAGAAAGCCTAAAGCCAGAAACTAGAAAGAAGCTGGGACTCTTACTCCAAATCTGCTTCCCTCTGCATGCCTGTTATATTTGTCATTTTCTGCTTCTCTCATTCATGTCGTACCCTTTGTTAAAATATTTGATTTATGAATTCCTCATTACTGGAATTATTCCAGCTGAGGCTGAATAACTTTCTTTTGAGATTATGGCAGAAGACATGTCCTTGTTGAGTGGAAGGGGAGTTAGATTAAGTTATATATGTGGGCTATTCTAAATGTAAGATATTATGATTTTACCAGTTTAGGCTCCCATATACATGAGGATTGCCTTCCATTTCATTTTCTCACTGTCTCTGTTAATAGTAACCTTGATTTCTTTGTCTTATCTATATCCCATTCCTTCATCTTTTGTGTGGAATCAATTAGTAGGTCTTATTGGGTCTAACTTCCAAAAGCCTCTCAAGAAATAATACTAGTTTTCTCCTAATAGTTGTAGAGCTGTAGAAAAGGTAATGAAAGCATGAGCTCCTTAACCTACAGGTAAATATTAAGATAGAGTTGCATCACATTTAAAAGCAGAAGCTTTGGAGTACAACTTCAGCTCAAATCTTGTTCCCAACTTTACTAGCTGTGTCACCTTGGAAAAATTACCCTCTGAGGCTTTTTCTCCAACTACAAAGGGGAACCTAATATTAAAAAACCATACTGGGTTGTCTGATTAAATAACTAGTATCCATAAAGCACTTTCTATTTCTATTAATGCAAATGCCAATCATAAATGCTTAATAAAGAGTAGTTACTAATATAAGTAATAATAAATACAACACTTGTATAACTTCTTTTTTTTTTTTAGTTTTACAAAACACATTCATCTACCTTTTCTCACCGAGTGTTCACAAAAATCCCCAGCGGTGGATAATATCCCCATTTTAGACAGAAGGACACCAAAGTAAAGAGACATGGTAATACTTCTCCACGTAGGATGATGTAGAGGTCATTCCAATAGGGAGTGAATGCCCAGTTACTGGAAGTACTATAGGAAGGCTACCCTGCTACCTATGATAAGGATGTAGCAGAGATCCCAGCTTTTGGAAGGGTGACTGATTTGGTGCTTTCTGATGTATCACGGTTGGTCATTTTTTCACACATACAATACAATAGACATTTGTTTTTTATTGGAAACTGTTCAAGGATCTGGAAATACAGCATAAACAAACAATCAAAAACCAACTGAACAAAAAAATCCTCAAGCAGACAAAAATCCCTGCCTAGAAATATACGAAATATAAAGTATTATATATAAAACATATATAATATAAAATATGAAAATATATAGCTTGATTTTCGTTTTTTCACATACTCTCCATCTATGCACCCATTAACTCCCACCACTCTCCCCAGCCCTCTCCCCAGGCTTAAAGTAGTGGGAACTAGAAAATTCTGTTTTAGTTCGTATGCCACACCCCCCTCAAGGGTCAAGGTTTCTTCGAAGCGCCTAATCCAGAAAAGCGGGCGGGGCCTTGGAAGCTTCCGAAGGTGGAAGGCGAGACCGCGGAACTAGTGTTCTGGTAGTCGTGGTTCTCGGTGGGAAGCCAATGCTGAGGACCGGTAGTGGAAGGCTCCAAAGCTAGTTTCCGGCCACCTCAGCGGGAAGCGCAGACGCAAGCAGCTGGATCTTCGGGAACTGAGATAGAGGTGTAACTGTTGTCGCGGCAGAGGAAGTCAGGAGAACGTCTACGGCCTTCCCGGCCAGTATTGGGTCCCTGTAGCCTGTGAAGATGGTGTTGCTTACGATGATCGCCCGTGTGGCGGACGGGCTCCCGCTGGCCGCCTCGATGCAGGAGGACGAACAGGTGAGCTCCTAGATCCCCGAGACCCCAAGTCCCTGCCTGAGCTCCGCTGTCAGTACCGGATTTCTTCCTAGAACCCAGGAGACCCTTGCGACCTCCCGTGCACTCTCGACCCCTCTGAATTGCTCTTTTATCCTTTGGCAGTGGAGGGACGGCTGGTGAGAAGAAATCTTTCCTGACGGAGGAGGTATATTTTTGTCTTATGTGTTTCTCTGTGGAAGGACGCTCCAGCATAGGGATAGTTTCGGCCGATTGTGATCACCCTGTGTTGTGTAACTCTTAGAGACTTTGTTAAAAATCAGAATTTCTAATTTTCTGCTGCTGTTAAGGCTGACTGACAGGTCCTGGGAAAAATCAGCTCCTAAGTTCTTCAACCTCTTCTATTGTGGCACTTGATCCTTGACCTATCTTGATGCCATCTTTTGAAAGTGGGTGAGATAACATTGCCACATATAGACACCTGTTTGAAGTTCAGTACGGTACTTTCTTTCAAGGTTATACCCAGTTCCCACCTCCTCCAATAAGCCTTACTAAATTTAAATTTCGACTGTTGAAATTGTAACTCCTATGTTGTATTCCTGTAATGCCTTGTACTTTTATTTTACTGTTTTCCTTTGTCTTGCAATAATTTGAATTTCCTAGGAGGCAGTAGGCAGATCTTAATCATCTTTGTGTTTCTCATAGCTTTTACAACAGCAGTTTTGTGCTAGCATAAGTGCTCGAAAGTGTATTGAATTGATGAAAAAACAACAACAGCCCCAAATATCTTGAAAAGAAGCTGCTTTAATGCCTTAGAATCAGAAGAGAAATTTCTGGTGTGAGACAGGTTTCTGGATCAAGGTGGGGCCGTCTCTGAAGAAGGAAGGCTGAGAATGAAAATTATGTAACTTAATTAAAGTGAACAATTTTATTTTACTTTCTCATACATCCTAAGTAGTTAAAAAAACAAAACGAAAACTCAAGGCCTGAAAAAAGGATGAGTTCTAGAAAGAAATATTTTGCACATGTCTCTTCTTAGGCTTTTCATTCATATATTCTTGAAGAAAAAAAAACCCTTATTGAACACATCAATTGTGTCAAGCATGGTGATAATACAGGAGGTTGGAGGACACAATCCCTGCTTTCATGGAGCTTACAGTTAGTGGAAAAGCCAGAAAACTAATGAGCAATTATAATATAGGACAACTACTATGAAAGAGGAAGAAGGCTTTGTGGCTGTTTTACTTATGGAAAGGTAAAGATAAAAGGCTCTTTTACTTTATTCTTTTACCTTACAGAAAAGGTACCTAAGTTAGTTTTGGGAGACCAGGAAAAGTCTTCCCAGAAGAAATGACATCTAAGCTGACAGGATTGTCTAGTAATAAGGAAAGCTTCTATTTGGTTATATGCCTTTTTAGGTTTGACTTGGAAATATGTTTATTTTCACATTTAGGAGAATATCGATACAGATCATGAAGTTGCAGGTCATGCTAGAAATATTTTCTATTCATTGTACAAAACAAAGTCTAATCATTGATACAAAATATGAAAAATACAGTGTGCCCTTAATTTTCAGTTGTGAAATACTTTTCTCCCAATTCATTAAGAATTTTCTAGGGCCACTCTACAGAAGGAGTGAAATTATTAAAATAAATGCAGGAACATGACTTGAACAAGGGAGATAGTGTGGGAAAATTCTCCTTGAAAGATATATACGTAGTTCAGGAAATTGTTTTCCCCAGGGATAAGTCCGGTGTGTTTATTGCATTGGATTTTAATGTGGGCAAAGAATACAAAATGAATTTGAAAGTCTACTTGATATTAGTAGTTCCTTACTCTGCCATGATACTTTACTGAAAAAATAATCGATATATTATTGTGGGGCTTTTTTAAGATTTTATTTATTTGAGAGAGCATGTGGGTACACTCGCAAGTGGGGGGAGGGGCAGAAAGAAGAGTCCCAGGCCAACTCCATGTGGGGCTCCATCCCACAACCCAAGATCAACAGCCCAGCTGAAATCAAGAGCCAAAATCAAAGGAGTCTGTCACTCGACTGACTGAGCCACCCAGGTACCCGTATTGTGTGTTTCTTAATTTAATTCTGAATTAGGTGTTGGTCTACAAAGATGGGTTACTTTGTTAATTGATAAGGAAAGAATTTTTCACAAAAGTATTTTTGTGAAGGCAATTCCATAGTTTTTTCCTTTAGGAATTTGGACTTTGAGGGTGCCTGGGTGGCTTAGCCCGTTAAGCATCTGCCTTTGGCTCAGCTCGTGGCCCTGGGGTCCTGGGATTGAGTCCTGCATTGGGCTCCCTGCTCTGTGGGGACCCTGCTTCTCCCTCTCCCTCTCTCTCTCTGTCTCTCATGAATAAATAAATAAAATCTTTAAAAAAATATTAGGACTTTGAATGGTAGAATCTTCCCTAAACTTTTAATGTCTGTAAAAATACGAATCCTAAATTCATTTTTATTTTGATCATAGTATACAGAATATTTATAGAATACCTACTACATGCCAAGCATTGTGCCGAAGCCTGTCAGGTATATGATTTCATTCAATCTTCATACCAATCATATTAGGATAGTTAGTATTATTATTCCCATTTATAGATAGGAATCTCCCACCTTAGAGACGATAGGTTTTTTGTATGAGTCAGGTAGCTAATAAGTAGCATAATGGAATTTTTCATCAGTTTCTTAATGTCAGCACTGTTGATATTTTAGGTCAAATAATTCTTTATTGTGGGAAATGATCTTGTGCATTGTAGGATGTCTACTAACATCCCTGGCCTCTACGTCTTCGATGGCAGTAGAACTACCATCACCAACCACCACCCTGTAGTTGTGTAATACTTCCAGACGTTGCCAGGTGTGATTGGCAGAATCACCCTGGTTAAGAACCACTGATTTTTAATCAATATCTCTCTGACTCTAGACCAGAGCTGTAGTGCCTAACTGGTACACTTTACTGCCTTGTTCTAAAACTTTTTAATAATGTATTTACTTATTAGGAGTCCAGAGATAACTTTTTAAGAAATCGATGTTTCAACCAAATAGTTTTTATAGTTAAGTACCTTAATTGTTCAGTCCAGATAATTCAATGTACTCTTTCAGTGTTTTACACTGATCACAGATATCATATGTTAGATGGTTACTAGATGCTAGTCCTGTACAGACTGCCTTATTACTGGAGATGAACAGTTATTCAGATAATACAATAAAGATTAAAATTTTAAAAATGATTTAGGCAGAGTATCTCATGCACTGTTTCCTCTGTGCTCAACTAGAAGTATCAGTGTAGGGTGGTAGAGAGATGAACTTTTCTCTTCAAACCTGGATTCTGATATTCTGTTTCTTGTACCTTTCTGGTATGTTTCTCCTTTTTGGATGTTTGCAATTTCTTCATCTACCTTTCTATTCTACCTCAGAATGAAGGGTGTTCTCTCTTCTTTCATTTTGCCCCACCTCTGTGGACTTGAAGAAGGTGTTTGATCTAACCAAGGATTCAGTGGGGAGCATCAAAAAGCAGATAATCTGTTGTCCATTTAAACTGCCACACTCCCCCAATTATTGAGGGTTCATTAGTCACCTTACTGTAATTGCTTTTAGAGGAAAATGGTTGGTTCTTGGTGCTTCTGGCCTTTGACCAGCTGAGTTCAACAGGAATTTAAAAATGATAAGAGCTTAGCTAAACATTCTTGTAAAGACGAAAGGTGGCATTTGATATAATTGTTCAGCAGTCCTAGGTGGTAACAATAAAAAGTATTATAGTTATTTGGTAAATTTCTACCCTGTACCTTTTATATTATATATTGAACCGAATCCTAAATATGCTATTGGATGACCTCAAATTAGTTTCAGGATTTGTCTAGACATTCACATCCAATTCATTATTGGATTGCTAACACATCTTTCCATTATACTGTATACAAAGTTCATCAGGTTTGTTCTAGATGAAGTGGAAAACAGAATGAGGACATCTAATCTGTTTTTAGGTAGTCTAGTAACTGGGCCCTTTGTGCCTTTAACCTTGAAAGCAAACTGAGGGTCTGTTTGTACAGTAGTGAATATGTTGTTTTGTGAGATCTAGATCAGAGCTGCCACACAGTTTCTTGAGCATTTCCTGTGAATTAGATTTAATATCAAATAGTAAGATCACCCAGAAGGTGGATCTGCTATCACCAAAACAATTTTAATTGTAGCGGTGGTACAGCATGCTTGGGAACAGGGACTCCAGAACTAGACTGCCTGGTTCAGTTCTTGTCCCTCCCCTTACTGGCCCCTAGTCCGTGTGCAAGTTTTACTTCTCATGCAGTCAATGGGCATAATAGTTCTATAATAGTTCTAATCACCTCACAGGATAATTGTAAAGATTATTTAAGTTAAATTACGTAAAGTGTTTAGAGCAGTGGCTGGCAGGGGCACCTGTGTGGCTCAGTCGGTTAAGCGTCTGCCCTCGGCTCAGGTCATGATCCCGGTGTTCTGGGATCAAGCCCTGCATCAGACTCCCTGCTCAGTGGAGAGGCTGCTTCTCCCATTCCCTCTGCCTGCTGCTCCCCCTTCTTGTGCACACGCTCACTCTCTCTGTCAAATAAATAAATAAACAAAATCTTAAAAAAAAAAAGTTTAGAATAAAAAAGAACAGTGGCTGGCAGAAAGTGAATACTTTCATTTAACTTTATTAATTTAAGATTTATTAATTTAAGATTTTATTAAGATTTTTCTGAAAAATTTTTTCTGGCTTTAGTTTGCATTTCTTAAAGTTCATATTAGAACTGTTCATATTTGTGGGTTACAAATATGCAATAAACAAAAATGGGTAAATGAATAATTTTCCATTATAAAACTAGTCTGTGCTTACTCTAGAAAATTCAGTAAATATGTATAATCCTAAGGACCAAAATGTTAAATAGTATTACCAAAATCTGTACTTACATTATATCCATTTTAATGTATAACCTTAATTGTGTGTGTGTGTGTATCAAATTAAACAATGGGTAATACTGTAAGACTATTCACCTAATTTTTTTCACTTAGCATGTAGTGAGTATCTTCTCATATCATTAAAAGTATACATTTTAATGGCTGTATAGTATTCCACTATATAAATATACCATATGTTATTTAACCAATTTCCTATTCTATTACTGAACATTTGTTTTTTACTTTTATAATGCATTTATAGTTTTTTAAACATATGATATGTATGTATATTTTCAAAGATACAGAATTGTTAGATAAAACAATATGCAAAATTTTATATTTTCTAATACAAGGTGCAAAAATGATTATCAGGAAGATTGTGCCAGCATTGCGTTCTCGGTGATGGTGATGCTAATGAAACCAACACTGTAAAATGTTGGTTGGCGTGCCATAATCTCCGTGTAATCTCAGTGTTCTGCAGTGGCAGTCGATGCTTTGTTCATTATAAATCCCTGAAACTGTAGCATGTTTTTGGACGTAGTTTTCTGCAGTTGATGAGGTTATTAGTCTCTTTCTCTTAGGTTGCAGTAATGTTTACAATACTTCTTATAAGGTCAAAGGATTTGTGCCAGTCTGACAATTTTTTTGCCATTTTTTTCTTCAGCCGGTTCCTTTAAGGTGCTCACCTGCCTTTAGATATCAAAAACAGTTTTTACGTAACATCTGTGGTTGCAGTTACTTTTAAAATACCAATTTCTGAGTTCCACCTCTGAGATACTGATTTAATTGGTTTGGGGTGGGGGGAGATAGGGGTTGATTAGTTTTCGTACAACACCCAGGTGATTCTAGTGTAAAGCCAAGGTTGAAAAATCATTGATCAATGTTGATATTATTTCTTGGCACTTTAGTAACATTTCCAACTTTATTTGCATCCCCTTCTGTCTAATGTGGGGTCAGATCTCTTCCAGGTGCCACATATATAATGGCATTGGTGAAGCAAACAAATTGGCAAGTACCATTCAAATTTAGGAATGTAGGATATTAAGCACTAGTTCAAAGCATGTAATAGTATTCACTCTCCTTTACTAGCTGACCAGTCATGAAAAAAAAATGCAATATGAATTAATATAATAATGTTACTATATATTATAATGTTAATTATTGTAAAGTGTTAATATATAAATATACACTTGCATACATACACATATATGTTAATATAGAAAAATTTCTCAAGTGAAGAGTATTATAACAAGTCATTGCTGTAGGGGCAGTACTAAACAAGATAAATCTATAAATTGATACTTCTAGTGGTGTCTGCCTAACTCTCCTGGTTCATTTCATGCTTGTTTGCTTCCTTNGAGCTAGAGAGCACTAACGGGTGGGGGAGAACACGAGTGGGGGGAGAGGCAGACTCTCCGCTGAGCAGGGAGCTGGATACAGGGCTTAATCCCAGGACCCTGAGATCATGACCTGAGCTGAAGGCAGATGCTTAACTGACTGAGCCACCCAGGCGCTCCCAATTCATCATTTTAAATATAGTTAGAATCCAATACTTGTACATTTGCTTATCTGCCACTTTCATAATTTTATCATTGCTTCCTTGTTTTTACTCTTAGCTGAGTGGTTCACTGTCTAGAATTTTTTGGTTTCACTTTGTATTTTCTTTTTCTTTTTTTTTTTTTTTTAAGATTTTATTTATTTATTTGACAGAGATAGACACAGCCAGCGAGAGAGGGAACACAAGCAGGGGGAGTGGGAGAGGCAGAAGCAGGCTCACAGCAGAAGAGCCTGACGTGGGGCTCGATCCCATAACGCCGGGATCACGCCCAGAGCCGAAGGCAGGCGCTTAACCGCTGTGCCACCCAGGCGCCCCTCACTTTGTATTTTCTAAGTTACACCTCAGATCCAGTCATCAGATCTTTTGAGAGAGGACCTCAAATAAATGCTCTTTTAATGTAAACATTTAGTTATTAAACATCTATCAAGGAGAGACTGTCTTCTGGTTCAATTCAAAATAAATAATCCAAAATAAAATAATTGCTATCAAATGGCGAAAGTGCCCCCCCTTCCTGGGTATGCTGTATGTGGATGTATAAATAATGTGTATTTGCTTTCCATTCCATTCTTTCCTGTTTGGATCTAATTGGTTAGTGATGTATGATGTTCTCCTTTTGAGATGATGCTGCTATTTTCCTCGGGAGGCTCTTTTCCTTCTTTTTTTTAAGATTATTAAACTATTTAGAAATTGTTCAAGAAAATATTGCCTGTAATTCTGTCATCTGAATATTGTTATTTTCATTTTGCATGCATATGTCCCCTACTATGCAAACTCAGAAACCAAATAGATTTATTCAGTAAAGAATATTTGACTTTCCCATCTCGGTCCTTACTCTTGCTCATTCTGACGCAGTTGCATTATAGTGTTCCTAGTAGTTTGCAGTTATGGGTGCATACATTTAGTTTTGCTTAAATGTTCAATACTGTAACACTTTGTGGAAGATTTTGCTTGATATTCCAGGATAAAAATGAGATTCATCAGTCTGTTTTTCCCAGGATTTCCCCTGAGTATAGAACATGTTGTGCAGTTATGTGCCAGTAAGTGTGCAAGTGAAATGAGGTAGGAGGAGACCACTGACCTAATAGTGGAAAGAACACTGGATTGAAAGTTAAGAGTGCCTTAAAGATAGTTGAGAAGTACAATTTGCCTCTTTTTTTAAAAATTTTTTATTATGTTATGTTAGTCACCATACAGTACATCATTAGTTTTTGATGTAGTGTTTCATGATTCATTGTTTGAGTATAACACCCAGTGCTCCATGCAATACGTGCCCTCCTTAATACCCATCACCGGCCCAGCCCAGTCCCCCACCTCCCTCCCCTCTGAAGCCCTCAGGTTGCTTCTTAGCAAATAATGTGATTTTCTTGAACAACTAGAGGTTTGATCTTCCTTTTTGCTCTAAAAGAAGGCCATTTTTCTTTTGTTAAAATGAATCTTATTAACCTTTAATGAAGGACCTTATTTACATAGTGTCCTCATAGTATGATGCTGCTCATTAATTGTGACAGTGTTTTTTGTGTGTGGAAAATTCTTAAATGAAGGTGTCTTCTTTCAGTCTGGCCGGGATCTTCAACAGTACCAGAGTCAGGCTAAGCAACTCTTTCGCAAGTTAAATGAACAATCGCCTACTAGATGTACCTTGGAAGCTGGCGCCATGACTTTCCAGTGAGTATAATTCTATTTCTTTGTGATCATTTAAGTATGAGATACAGTGGATATAAGTAACAACTGATAAGAATGGTAACAATTTTTTAAAAATAAAGAAAAATTTAAAAATATAAACTCTTTGTGGAAGTAACTTCCCTGGCTCCAGTTTTGCAAAACAGAAATCTTGGTTTGTTTATTCAATTTGCATACAATAAATTAACCTGTTACCCTGTATTTAATGAATTCTATAACCATCATGCAAGAATAGATAATTTTTTGCTTTAGGAGCTTCTTAGAGCCAGATGTATGTAGATTAGTATTCTTGCTCATACGTTTACTTAACAACACAACCTTGAACAACTCACATATTTCTCTAGGCCTCCGTTTCCTCTATAAAATAGGGAAAATGGTCATAGTTTTGTGAGGATAATTTAAGAGCATCTCAGTCAGTTGTTATAGACAATGCATATAGCCGAGTGAGGAATCAAAAGGACTTTATTGGATTTCAAATTATTTATAAATAATTGGTATTAAACGTTTAGTACATGTCAAGTTCGAGAGTGACAAAACAGGAAGGATTAAAAAAAAAGAGGACAAGAAGATCAAAGGAAAATAAAATAGGATTAGCTTAGTTCCTATTTTAGGAACTCAGGCTAAGATAATACAGATCTGGGAGGGACTTGCTGTGTTTACCTTGAAAGGGGAAAAAAAAGATCACCCATCAGAAACAAACAAGTATACAAACCAAAATTAAAACAAAACCCTGGTTTATTGTTTAAGACAGTAGTGGATATTAAGTTTTATTTTTAAAATTTTTTTTAACTTTTAAATTTTATGTATGTATGTATTTATGTATTTATTTATTTTTGGTGGGCAGCAAAGCAAGGTTTATTGAGTGATAGTAAAGTTCATTGAATGATAGAGTACAAAGCTCCCAAAGAGGAAGGGGACCCCAGAAGGTTGCCTGGATATTATGTTTTATAAGGTATTAATTTGTGTAGTATATGAAATATTTTCTATAAATCCAGTTTTCAACATCAAAAAAATATATAGGCACCTAATTATATGTAGTATCTTTATCTCTACCATGGGTTAGAGCAAAAAACCTAGGGAAGTTCTAGTGGAATTGAAATGTTTTTCTTCTGTATGGTTCCTTTAGGAACTTTATAATCTCTTCTCATCCATTATTTCCATCTAAGAGCTATTTATTAAAGATTATCCTTTGCCAAACCATATGTTAAGTTCTGCCTTTAATGTCTGTAGCTTTTATGAGCTTATCTTATTAGCAGAGAGAAACATATTCAGACAACTAAACTATGATACCTTAGGGCAAGAAATGCTATAATTTGGTTATAAATGAAATGCTTTGGGACTAGAGAGAAGGAAGCAATAAATTCCCATTTTTAGGGTATAAGTTTGAAGAAAAGGGATAGAGAGAGGGAGAATACAGAGAAATTTTATGAAAAAAACTATAGTAGAATCGAGCATATGAAAATGAACAAGGTTTCTCCAGGTACATAAAAGAGTATTACAGTTAGAAATATATATGTATATATAAGCAGAAGTCCATGAGGATGTAAAATAACTAAGTTTGGAGAACAGCATGATGGAATGTGGCCTACACCTGTTTTGGAGCCAAAGTATTACATCAAAGAGTGTGATTTTATTTTATAGGTATTAGGGAGCCCTGAGAGTTTTTAAGCAGGGTAATATGGTCATATTTACTCTTTAGGAATAAAACTGGAAGTTTAGAAGATGGTCTAGATTGAAGGCAAGGAGAGCAGTTGATTCAGATCCCCAAGCAAGAGAGTATCATCATCATTATCATCACAAGGGGCCTGAGAGATGATACGATACACTGTAAACTGCTCTGTGGAGTCCTAGGTGCATTAGGAGCCACATAGTAAGGGTAGGGATGGGGTGTATATATAATGCTTTGTGCCCTTATACTCCTAGTTAAACTAATGACCTTCTGATGTTATTTGATGTACATATTGGTCTTCTGAATATAATTATTGCTGAAATAAAGAGTACGGTGGCTAAGAAAACATTTGAAAATCACTGAGTAACCTAACCTCTTTCCAAGACATCTCAGACATGTAGTCATATAGCTCCTTCCAGAGTGCCAGGGAGCTAAGAGGAAGATAGTTCTGTTATTGGATACTGGATAGTTGATACAGAGTTCTGTCCTGGGAATTAGGGAATATTATTTGTCCTAAGGTCATTGTCTGTATCTGGTAAACGTCGTGGCGTTAATTTCCAACTTCTAGGTATCCACAAAAATTTCCAGTCCACTCTTCTTCTTATAACTGGAAGGAGTTTAAATATATGTATACTCGTTTCCATATATAATCAGAAGGTAGATGGAGTCACAACTCTGAGTTTTCAAGAAAAAGTCTTAGGTATTAAGATATTTTAGCTGAATTATATAATAAATAAACAATTATGATAAACATGTTTAAATATTCCTTTTGGAATATAATTCTAATAATGGGATGATGTTTGCTTTCTGATTCCAAGGATTTGTGGTTTGAAATTGATTTTCTGATTTAGCTAGACTAAAGGCTAGAATATTTTCAAAAGTTTGTAAGGCACCGAGAGTCTGCTTCAAGTTGTTGAGTGTATTGTTATTCTACAGACAACTTTTTCTTGTTGTTTTTTGTTGTGTTTTTTTTTTGTTTTTGTTTTTTGTTTTTTTTTTGTCTCTCCAGCTACATTATTGAGCAGGGAGTTTGTTATTTGGTTTTGTGTGAAGCTGCCTTCCCTAAGAAATTGGCTTTTGCCTACCTAGAAGATTTGCACTCAGAGTTTGATGAACAGCATGGGAAGAAGGTGCCCACTGTGTCTAGGCCCTATTCCTTTATTGAGTTTGGTAAGTTTTTTGTCCTTCATCTCTATATCAAGAGAGCAAACAATATGTAGAAGCTGTTTGTTACATTGATAATAATTTTGACACTTTTTTTCTGATGTTTATTACTGAAGTTTTGAATTCTGTCTCTTCCATCTCTTTTTGTCCTTCTGAATGAATGAGACTTCTTATAAGTAATTTTCTCTGGTCTTTTGATCTTTTTCTTAGAACTTGTTGCCCTTTGCCCTTTTTTGTGATTTGGTTTGATTCTTCATCAGAACTGTGCCCAAAGATCTACTTGACTGGTATATAGTAGCTGAGTTCTCCCCGCCCCCAGTAAGGTTCATTTTCTGGAGATCAGAATTTGGAAATCAGAAAGAAGGTATTTTGTTTCTTTCAGATCCTCTAATTAAAAAAAAAAAATACTGGAAGAGGTATGATGGGGGGTATAACATTTATTACATGCATAAATAGTGAGTATGGGTGTCCATGTACATTAATTACAGAAAGATTCATCACCAGTAAAGTATCTGATGGCAGTAAATCAAAGGAAATGTTTTGGGTACCCTAAGTAGAAGAAGTGCGAGTAAGTATGATTAGGCGACATTGCCGATATTTTTAGTTAAAAGAGAAATTGGTTTTACTCTTTCCGAATTTCTGAAGTGTTTCCAGTTTGCTAGATAAATGGTCGTCTTACTTTTTAGAAATAAAGAAAATTCAGCAAAACACTCTACTGTTTCATAACTACAAACTCTGCAAGTGCTAATTTTTATAATGTCTGGTTTTTCAAATTTTGTTTTTGAAGGTAATAAAGGTCCAGTAAACCCAAGAAAAAAATAAGACTGCTGTATCAAGGTCACACGGGAAATAATTGGTACACTTGAATTAGCTTAAAGGCTTATATACAAAGATGAATGGGTTATAGGTGAACCACAAAGTACAGTAACCTGAGATCAGTGACACAGTAATTGTTTTCATCCCTAGGCCTGAAGGGATAAGAGAAAGCATCAGTTTCTGGAACTGCAAAGGAGAAAATTTATAGAGAAGACCAACTTGAGAGGAACAGTAATTCTGGTTGGAGGGATACTGCCAGGCTAGGGTGACTTCTCAGGGAGAGGTTGGGAATAAATACTCTAACATCACTATCTACTCTCATGCCTTACCCTTGGAGTTCTCGCATTGGCTGAACCTAACTGGAAGCTCCAGGGTAAGGAACCCACGATGTAGTCCATGCAGGTCAGCTTCCCGGGGCAAAAAGCATGGTGCACAAAGGTGGAGAGGAGGTCTAAAGAGGCAAATGAGAGGTATCCAGCTCATATAACTTATGATTTTTGCCAAAAGTTGAAAATACAGTCTTAAATAATAAGTCATTCTTTTTACAGTTTTGAGAAATACAGACATGGGCTAATAAGACTGCACTTTTATAGTGGGGTTTTGCTTTATCTGAAGTTTAAGAACAGTGAAATTAGGAATATATGTTAAAGAAAATATTTTAAGACAGTGTTTTTCCCCATTCCCCCTAAGAGAGAGAATAACTCTTGCCATGTTAACCTGTAGTGATGCTAGATTGTCGCCAGGATCCTTTTCAGGGAATGTAAAGAATTAAGTAGTGAAACCCCAAGGATCCTTGGAACATGTTTTGAAAATCTCCGCTTTCAGGAAAGACTTACTGCAGTGGTTCTTAATTTCTCTAAGGACCCTGAGAGCAAAGTCTTCTCATTTGGAGGTGTGTAGAGGACATTTCTCTTGAATGGTCATCTATCTACATTTTACAAATGAAGAAATCAAAACTCAAATTTTGATGCTCTCTCTAGAGCTTGCTTAGTCATGGACAGTTGCTGATCCAGGGCTAAACTCAGAACTTCCTATTCCCTACAGTACTTTGATGGACAAAGTTGCTCATGGTCACTTTTCTTCATTATCCTAGACACCTACATTCAGAAAACCAAGAAGCTCTACATCGACAGCCGTGCTCGGAGGAACCTAGGCTCCATCAACACTGAATTGCAAGATGTGCAGAGGATCATGGTGGCCAATATCGAAGAAGTGCTGCAACGGGGAGAAGCACTCTCAGGTATGTAAAGCATTGAGAGTCTTACAGGCAGGGGTAGCTTATTTTGGGGTGCTTTGTTTTGCTGTCAGAGTCTGTCTAGCACTGTTAAGAATTCACCTCTTAGAGATAGATTACATTACAAAACTTCCAATCTAATGTTTTTTTTTTCCTAGCATGATTAGTTTTTGTTGAGTTAGAATGGTGTGAAGATCTCATTCCATATCAGAAGCAATTACTGCTTCCAAGATATTTACGACATTAAGTAAATATTTACGGAAACACTTACATAAGTTAAGGGAAATGAAAAGAAGAATGAGAGGAAATTGTCAAAGATTTATTGCCGTGGTTTCCTGACTAGCCACTTTGGAAGACTTTGTTGCTGCCAGATCAAATGTCATAAAATGCCATTTTTATCAAGGCATTCCCTCTGCTGAAAAACTTAAAATTTGTAACTACAAGATAAGATCTAGTCTGGTTTCAACTTACTTTTCATTCTTAACACATGCTTGTAATGTGCAAGGCATTGTGTTCTCTGTAATGGAAGATAAGGAGATTGTAAACTTCTTTCATGCTCTCTAGTTCACAGACGACAGCCAGGTCAGCTTCTTCACCATCCCGGACCTGTTCTTTTAAGATCCAGACAAGAACTACCTCCTCAAAGAAGCCTTCCTTTATTCTAATAGCCCACATCACATTAATCTTCTTTTGTCTTTTAAACTCTTAAGACACTTAGCTATGTAACGGTTTTTTAAGCACATAATGGGTATGTGTTCATGTATGTGTGCCTGCTTACTTACCTAATTTGCCTTAAAATATACATATTTACTTAATGTTTAAATGTTACCTAAGTGTTTAATGTACTCTTTAAATGTAGTATTTATGTATTTCATATGTATTTCATATACTTGTTTTATTTCTGTCACAGTAATGATCACAAATAGATGCCTTAATGAGTATTTTATGAACTCAGCCTTGTGACATTATCACGAGTAAATGCGTTTTCCTTTATTAGGGACTGCAGATTGTAACCTTTATGTTAGTAGTCAGCAGTTGTTCCAGCATATAGCTTCACACTCTTTAAACATCAAATTTTGGATGAGTTGAGTCTGTAAATTTTCATCATAACAGCCTTACTGTTTCTACCTGGGATAAAATAGATCAGAACAGGAATTTTTCTTAAATCTAAAATTTATATATTGTTAGTTTATCAAAAGTGTAAAAAGATTCTTTTCTAGTGCTTTGCTGGTTACTACGAAGCTGATGTGCTGATTGGAAAAAGAAGACAGTTGACCTTTGAACAGTGTGAGGGTCAGGGGCTCCACATATAACTTTTGACTTCCCGAAAACTTAACTACTAATAGCCAAGTGTTGACCTTTAGTATAAACAGTCAATTAACATGTTATTTTGTATGTTACACATATTATATACTGTATTCTTTTTTTTTTTTTAATGATTTTTTATTATATTATGTTAGTCACTATACAGTATATCCCCGGATTCCGACGTAAAGTTCGATGCTCCATTAGTTGCGTATATACTGTATTCTTAACAATAAAACAAGTTAGAGAAAAGAAAATGTTACTAAAATCATAAGGAAGAGAAAATACATCCACAGTATTCTATGAAAAAATCTGTGTATGAGCGGAATGCACACAGTTCAAACCCATGTTGTTTAAGGGTCACCTGTACATTTCTAATCTTAATAACTTCATCTAATTGGGAAGATAAGAACAAGGTCATTGTCACAGGGTAATTTATAGATAGTGTAAGGGAAAAGACATCAATTGTTCACTTTGTGTTAGGTAATATGGTAGGGGGACTTTCTTTCTTTTCTTTCTTTACTTTCTAAGATTTTATTCATTATTTGTCAGAGACAGCAGAAGCAGGGGGAGCGGCAGGCAGAGGGAGAAGCAGGCTCCCCGCTGTGCAAGGAGCCTGATGCAGGATTCAATCCCAGGACCCCAGGGTCTTGACCTGAGCCAAAGGCAGACGCTTAACCAACTGAGCCACCCAGGCGTCCCATGGGACTTCATTTTTTTAAAGATTTTATTTATTTGAGAGAGAGAGAGAGTGAGAGCATGAGCTGGGGGAGGGGCAGACAGAGGTGGGGAGAGAGAATCTCAAGCAGATGCCACACTGAGCACAGAGCCTGATGTGGGGCACGATCCCACGACCCTGAGATCATGACCTGAGCCAAAAATCAAGAGTCTGATGCTTAACCCACTGAGCCACCCAGGCACCCCAAGGGAACATACATACATCTTACTTATGCTTTAGAGTAATCCCTTGTGATTTGGGTGGTGTCAAACCAGTTTTACAGATAAAGAAGCAGACTCAGAAAAGTTAGGTAGCTTGCTTTTAGTCACACTGCTAGTGCCTGGCAGAATTCATTGGCTTCTGCAGGTCCTTGTCCATCTTCAGTGTGTGATAGTTTTAAACGGATATATGAACAATAAGAGCTGTAAAATGTAGCAGGAAGTAGATAATGTGAAGTGAACAGGGAAGATTTCTTGAATTTGAATAGATCAGGAAGAAATGAAGAGTGGTATTTTAAGAGGGAAGAAGAAAAGCTTATCTGAATAGAGCATATCTGAAAGATAGTGAAAAGATTAGCCTACCTCAAAAAATGTTTTCTTCCTCTTTAAGCTTCTTCATAATAAGAATCCACCTTTTATGCCTTCTTTCTCTTTCTAATTTTTTAAAAAGATTTATTAGTTTATTTGAGAGAGGGAGAGAGAGGGCACGTGATGGGGAGGGGCAGAGGGAGAGGGAAAGAGTCCCCAATGGACTCTGTGCTGAGCTCAGAGCCCGCTGCGGGGCTTGATCCCAGGACCCTGAGATCACGACCTGAGCTGAGACCCAGAGTTGGTCCCCAACCAACCGCGCCACCCAGGTACCCCTCTATTTTTTTAAAGATTTATTTATTTTAGAGTGAGTGAGTGAGCAGGGAGGAGGGGCAGAGGGAGAGGGAGTGAGAGTCTTAAGAGATTCCCCACTGAGCACAGAGCCCAACGTGGGGCTTGATCTCATGACCCTGAGTCGAACAAAGAGTTGGACACCTAACTGCCTCTACCGCCCAGGCACCCCTCTGTCTAATTTTTAGTTTTAGAGCTAGCCTGCCTTGCATTTAAGACCTAAGAGTAGTTCCTATCGGTTCTTTCAGCAATATGAAAGTAAGCCTGTTTTTACTGCCTAAAATAGCTGTTTCTTTTAAGCCATGGGTTTTGCTTTTTCATTCAGAGGTGTCACCCTATTAGACTGTAAGTTCCCCCAAATAGAGAGGTTGTGTATATTGTGATCATCATTGTATCTTTTGGCGCTTTGCTTTGTGCCTATAACATAAATATTTGCTCAATGACTTCTCCCAGTAGTGGCTTTGTCTTTACCATATCATGTATCTCCAAATGTTTCTATGTAAAGGAATTCTCTTAACTATTGCTTATTTCGTATGACCTAATATTTGTTCTGCTGCCCAGTTAATCTCAGCAGATTTAGATTCATTTAGCAAATATTTATTTTTTGATCCCTATTGCCAGACTCTGTTCTGGGCATTGGGGATGTAACAATAGACATAGCAGTTAAAAACCTCTATCCAATGGAGTGTCCATTTTAGTAGACTGGCTGGAAAGATTCCATACAGCATTGTCATGGTTATTTCTCATCTCCTAACTTTTCTTATGTGACTAAGTGTTTTTCTTACAGGACAAATTGCTAATTTAGAAGCGGCTGTCATTCTTTTGTCATTAAGTAATACCACATTTCTCAATCAATTCAGTCTGTTATTAAGCAACTCCAAATATTCCAGAAGTATTCCCTAAGGAAGAACAAATTCATATTGCAAAATAGTTTTTTCCAAAAATTTAAAGAAGCAAAATGATCAGAATTCATTTATGTCACACTGAGAATTTGTTTTTATTATTAAAATATGTCATGTATTTTAGTCCAGTCTAGCTTGTATCTCTTTGGTTGCTTCTCTAAGTGCTCAGTTAACAGTTACAGAAGGCAGTGACATTACAAATGTCCTTTTAGAATAACAAAACTTTACAAAAGTTCATTTAGTAGGTATTGGTGGTTTTCCAGCACTTGTGATTATATTTTAGTTACAAGACAACTTTCCTGTGTCTGTTGAAATATAATTTCTGGTAGCATCGTAATGATTTTTACCACGTGGTGAATTTTGGGAATTTGGTAGCAGTCACCATTAAGATATAGCTCAATACTCTGTTTCTGATTCATTGAATTTTCTGGTTGCCTGAGCCTTATCTTTCATGGATTATCATTTTTCAAGATACGAGAGAATATAGTTTAGACCATTAAATGATGATGAAGGTGATTATTATCAACTAACACTTCTCAAAGGCTTATCATATGCAAAGATTGTGTTCACTTTACAGGCATTCTTATGTACCTATAATCCTGTGGTACAGTAGTGTTATCATCCTCATTTTATAGATGATGAAACTGGGTCTTAGTAGAAACTCAGTGAATTGGCCAATGTCACATGGCTGGTGCAGCTGAGATTTGAACCAGACTCTGAGACCAGAGCCAGCACTCTTAATCACCTCACAGTACAGCCTCAGGAATTTGAACATAAGTTACTCTGGTAACTTTAAAATTCAGTGTAGATTGTACAGTGCTTCAGAATCATGGGTTAATCAGTGTATGCAACCTAACCCTTAAAATAAAAATGATAGTTTAAGCTTCATGGTTGTTTGGTATGGTCCCACTTATTTATGTTATTTTTATGCTTAATACATTAGACAGACTACCTCAGGGACTAATTACTGTTTTCCTTTTTTCCTCTTTGACAGCGTTGGATTCAAAGGCTAACAATCTGTCCAGTCTGTCCAAGAAATACCGCCAGGACGCGAAGTACTTGAATATGCGTTCCACTTATGCTAAACTTGCAGCAGTCGCTGTATTTTTCATCATGTTAATAGTGTATGTGCGATTCTGGTGGCTGTGAAGTAGTGAATCCAGTCACTGGCATGGGTGAACCTAGAGCCTGGCAGGTGTATGTTTTCAGGACGCTGAGCTCACAGAGATGTGTATTAGAATTCCAAGTGGAACTTCTGCCTCTAAAGACCTTGCAAGGAAAGACATGTCCTGAAAATGAAATGTTACACCTCATTTAATGAAGCTTACCCCTTTGTAGAAAGTCTCTTTTGGGGGCAGAGGCTTTCTCTGGGTGCTAAGCTGTATACATTAGGGAACAGTAGATTGTTTTATTTTGTTTTTTTCCCTCCCAGTGTTTTTACATTTTTAAAACAGCACTGAGTGGGGCATTTTCTTTCTCTAATGGAGCCATCAGTGAGATCTGGCTTAGCCAACCTGTGCTAGCAACAGTCTGAAATTCCTTCAGAAAAGGCAGCCTGGTGGGAAGTTTTTGACTCTAATCAACATTCCTTGTTGGTGACATTTGTGATTTTCAGTTTTTGATGGCTTTGTAAACAAGACTCCACTATGTGAAGGTTAATTGCTGTGCTGCAAAGATCTTGTCTGTTGGCCCCTGTAGGAAGTTAACCTTTGTTGTTTTCCTTTTATGACATTTTGCTTATTGCACAACTGCTTTAGGGTTAAATGAATTATATTAAGATGCCTTGAAATTATATTATAGCACTCCTTGATTAAGAAGCTAAAGTGTTTTCTGTCATTTACTCCTTAAAAGACTTAAATTTAGTTTGGGACATTCTTAATTTTATCTTTCAGCATCTGGTTTGTATTAATAGAGGAGTAAGTATAGCATACACATAGCCAGAGTCCCCTGACTTAATGGGAAGAAAAGGCCCAGCCTGTCACTACAGCTTTATCCTGCCCCATCTTACTTTCTCCACTGTAGTTTTCCCCACTCTCTTTTCCTCCTGCTGACATTTTAAAAGTTCCTCTGTGTCCAGTAGTTTCATGTCCATAAGCATCCTCTCAGGATATTCTCAAATTTCAAAGTGGAAAATGTTTAGCCGTGTTGTTAGATTTAAATTTTTATAGAGCAACTACTCAAACTACTAAATATATATATCTGAGAAAGTCTCTGAGAACACCTCGTATCTGCTTCAGTTTATGTAAATTCTCTGAGAATGTTCTAGAGATAGATAATTCATTTAAGTGGCTTCTGTTAACAAATAAAAGCACCTGTGATTTTTCCCTTTTTTGCTCAGGGATGGTGGGGATTTCCTTTTACCTTCTGAGGTAGAATTTTTTAAATGGGGAAAATAGACCTTTTAAATATCACAAGGGTCTACAATATAACCTAGAATTTACACATACTGCAAATATTCTTTAAGTCATACAGGAAAATGAGCCAACTTCTTACTTCTTAATATCTTTGGAGAGAACTTCAACTAGTAAACAATTCTATAACTAAGGGATCATCAAAGCTACTGTCCTGATTCCTGATAGAGAAAAAAAATCCGATTTCCTTATAACAAAGCAAGAAGAAATGGCTTATTTTGTTCCTGATAATTTACAGAACTAGAATACATTTTTTTTTCTTTCCATTTTGGATCTAAGTTTGCCAATTGGAGTATGTGCATGAAATATGAAGTTACTTTTTATAGAGAATAAGTGCTTTTAAGTCCCTACAAGGCTTGTCCCTAGAGTAATGATGTTGGTAATAAAAGCCCAAAAGTCTGAAAACCTTAGTGGTACCATAGCATTTGGTTCTTCTGTAGGAGTGGAGAGTGGCAGCTCGTTGTTGAGAGTTGCATGTAGCAACCAAGTGGCCAGCAATGAAATAAATACTTCTAGAATGTTCCCTTAAGTGTGAAGTTTTGTTATCTAGTTATTTTATGTACACATAGCTTTCTGGGTACATTTCTACCAAACTCATTGGATTATTTAAAAAATGAGAACGGAGGCAGAATGATGAAGAAAGGAATGAGAAAGTGGTTTCCTGTTATGATGGTAGAAAAATGAGAACAAGAGAGTCATGGTGTGGCTCCTGCTTCTGTTCTTTATTGGAGGTAGTGGGAAGATCCAACCAGATGAAATGATCTGCAACCAACCAGGCATCTAAAATAGAATGTGATAAATACTGTCTAGTGTTATTGGGGGCACATTAAGAAAGGACACCTAATTTACTTTGGGGAGTGTGGTAAGAGAAGGAGAATGAGGTATTCTAGACAGAGTCAATAGTTTGGCAATATCATGTTAGGGATGGTAATTAGCTTGGTTCAACTTAACTCATTGGGTAAGTTTGGGCAGTTGAGACTTGAGGAAGAGGAACCAGACTGATAAGTTGTAATAAAAAGACTTGTCTACCACGCTAAGGAGGTTAGACTACACTAATGTCAGTGGCAAGAGATGGCATCAGATTTATGGTTTCAAATGCTCATTCTGGCTAAAGTGTAAAAGATGTATTAGGGATAAGCCTGAAAGTAGGGAGATGAAACTGAGGAGCCATCAAAGGTAGAATGAGGTTAGGAGGTAGGTTTCCAACGATTTCCAAGAAAAGAGTTATCCCAGGTACCAAGTAACTAATATTGACATAATGTTGTCTTTGTTTGGAGATTATATCTCACATTCACAAGTTGAAGTAAGTACTGTTTACACCATATGAATGAAGAAACTTCACAAAGGATACTTCTCTTGAAGCACAGAAGAGTTAGTGATTTGCCCCAAGTTGCAGAGCTAGGTAAAGTGATGGAGCTGAGATTTGAACCTAAGAAGTTTGTCTCCAGAGTCTGCTTTTCTCCACTACATGATACCTCTGAGAGATCAAAATAAATACTGAAAATGTATTTTGAATTTTATAGTTAAGGAACTTCATCGTGCAGGCAGAGGTTATTCCAGGGGAGTGGGCAGAGGTCAGGGTGCAGTGAGTTGAGGATTGTGTGAACCACTAGGAACTAAAGCGCAGAACTAATTTTACAAAGTAGCTTTCCTGGGTGTCATGACAGTGAACTTCATAACATGCTTTTATTAAGAAATCTCACAGATGTTAAAGTGTAATAATATTTGGCACATTGTACATACATCTGTTCATTTAAATACCTAGTGGTTATTAAGCTTTTTGGAAAACCTTGAAATCTGGAAAGGTATGTGCCTTTACTCCCAGAAAAATGTTCAGTGTACGTGCATGCATGCATACATACTGTGGGTATTCAAGAGCTCCACAAAGCCAGTTCACGACATAGTGGTCCATGATCCCATTAGGAACTCCCCAGATACATAGGAGTGGAACTCAAAGGTAAGTACCCAGAAGCCTTGAAAACTGTCCCACTATGGTGACTTGGAAGAATTCTACAGTTTGAACTAACTTTGTGGATGAGATGTATTCTTGAGAAATTGTGTACCCCACCCCCAAATTCTATCAAATATTCTCCTGACATGCATTCAGGGATCTGGTTCCATAGAAAAAATTTGAAAATTTGTTCCCAGTTCCTCAAAAATCACATTTAAGGATCTGAAATTTGATGTTTTCTACTTTTATCAGTAGGAGGTCTTACAAAAGCAAATGAAAACAAATGGATACATCATTCCCGCATACACGGTATCTAATAATACATGTATAAGAAAACATCTTATTTAAATTTCCCATCTTCTCGGGAGTTTTCATAACTAAGGGCTTGAATGTTGGTGACCACAAAATTAAGGCTTTTGGTTGGTGTAATTAACAGAAGTGACAGCCCCACCAGGTTGTCTTCAGACAGCTCAGCAAAAAGGCAAAGAGCAGTGGTTGTACAGGTGTCACTACTGTAATTGCACATTAACTGATTGGACCAAATAGCTTGTACTGTAGAGGTCCCCAAAGAAAAATCTGTAGCATGTGTGACCTAGTTTGAAATACAATGGGCAAATTGGGTCTTACATCCTATTTTTTTTTATTTTTTATTTTTTAGTAGGCTACGCACCCATCGTGGGGCTTGAACTCAGGACCCTGAGATCGAGTCACATGCTCTACTGACTGAGACAGCCAGGCGCCGCGACATCCTATTCTTATCACAGACACAGTTGACCTAACAGTATAAAACTAGGTCAAGCAATTTAATCACTCAGTTCTAGTTAAGTTTCTTTCAAGTGCTGAACCTGAATCCATATTTTAGATTAGATTTTATTATTCTCTTTAAAAAATTTACTTCTGTCATGTCTCGCTTTGTACCTTTTTAATATTCTTGGCTCTTGAGTTCTTACTTGCTCTTTTTCATCCTTGTTTTTTATACATCTTATTTTATTTGGTCCTTTACTTTTTCACTTGATCTCAGTGTTCATTCAACTTTTTTCTACATCTGATTCACTTAAAGTTCAGCAAAATGATTTTCAAAAAACAAACCCCCTTTTTCCTATGTCCTTTTGCCCTTTCTCTGCCTCCCTCTTGTTTCCCCTCACTTCTTTATATTTTTTCGTTTTACTTCATTCCCCTAGGTGCTGTTTTTGCTTAGGAGTTAATGTAGTGCTACAACTTTGCTTCTGTAATCGAGAACTTCAGAGTCAACTTGTATTCACTCTGTTTTTAGACCTTAGTTTATTTTACCTTTTAATGATTTTATAATATACAGTATTCTCTTACCAGTCAATACAGCTATGTCTCTGCTTTAAGGTACCCCTTTATAAAAAACTTCAAACATTGCAAGAATTCAAGAACAAGCTCCTCTAGTTTGTCTCTTGTATTTAGGGCTTCAACTATCATCGTATTGCTGGTAACTCCTCAAACTTAAGGTCCAGACACCAATTTTTTGCTGCTTATTGGATATCTGTATTTGAATAAACCAATAAATTCTTCAGTGCATTTAAAACATTACTTCTATCCCAGTACTCTCAAAGAAAAACCTAACCTCTGCTTCCCACTGTAGTTGTAGTTTTTAAACCTCACCTGCTACCCCTACAAGTCATGAATTGCATTTGCTTCTTCTGTTTTCTCCTTTCACCTCTCCCCTATTAACCAAAGTCTATTTTTCGTAACTGTCAAAATATTTCTCATCTGGCACTTCCTTTCCTTTTGGCCTTAGATTCAAGCTCTCATTAGCTTTAATTTGGGCTCTTGTAGTAGACTCCTGCTACTTACTTTATATACGTCCCTCTTTAACTCACTACTACCATGTTAATGCCAGAAATTTTCTTAAAGAGTTCATCGTACCCCTATTTCCTTTGGTAAGATCACCCGTTTGCTTTCACAGTCTAGCCCCACTGTATCATTCCAGACTCCTTTGCCACTCAGCATCACCTCTTGTTTCAGTCACACCAAATTATCTGGCCTTCGCTAAACAGTCACGCACTTTACTTATGCCTTGGCTCATTCATGCCTTTTCCCCAGAGTTTGTGTGTGTGTGTACTTTACCCCTATCCTTTTCACTTTATTTTTAAATTTCTTCTCTGTGTGTTTTTTTTAAGATTTTATTTATTTATTTGAGAGAGAGCACAGAGGAGAGTGAGAGGAAGAAGCAGACTCCTCGCTGAGTGGAGAGCCTGATGCGGGTCTCGATCCCAGGACCCTGGGATCATGACCTGAGCCAAAGGCAGATGCTTAACCGACTGAGCCACCCAGGCGTCCCTATCCTTTTCACTTTCAGTCTACTATAAAGTTCTCATCTTTCAAAGACCCAGCTCGATAGTCTCCTTTGTAAATCCTTCCTAACATTCTCACGTCCTCCTTCCCACCAGCCTGGGAGAACCTTGGATTCATCCTCTAGGAGCAACTTGTTCATATTTCTAGCATAGAACCTACAAACTTAAAATACAGTGTGCTCTTGTAGCCGCTATATGCTTTGTGAGGTCCCTGAGGTAGATACCAGTTGTTATTCACATGTTTTTGAATCCTTAGCACTCAATACAATGGCAGACATGGAGGTACTAGGCAGATATTTGCAGAATGAGTAAACTGACCTAAAAAAATTATGCAAAAGTTTTCTGGAAATGGGCTGCTCTGTAAGTCATGGATATACACATATTTTGAATGAAAATAGGAAAAAGCCAAAGTGCAATAAAGTGGTCTGGGCTTAATAAGGGATGGGAAGAGGGATGGCTCAGTCAGTTAAGCGTCTGACTCAATTTGCTCAGGTCATGATCTCAGGGCTGTGAGATCAAGCCCCATGTTGGACTCTGTGCTGGGTGTGGAGCCTGCTTGAGATTCTCTTCTCTCCCTCTGGCCCTCCCCACCTGCCCCCCCACCCCGCTGCCTTAAATAAGGGATGGGAAGGGGAAAAGGCAGATGAAACAGAAGAACAAAATAAAGGAAAAACAGGAAGATTCTAGCAATATATGGTGAACACATCAGAGAAAAGGAAGATAATACAGCAAATGAAATTGATTCTTTAGGGCAGAAACAAGTGGAATTAAGAAGGTGAAGAGGGAGAAGAGATTAAGATGTGGAGACAAATTTGACTTGAAGAGAAAGTACAAAAGTCAAATAGACTGGCAGATATCGGTCTGGGGATGTTTTCAGTTGGCCACAGAGGCGTCACGCTTGTATGTTGTATGGATAATATTAAGCGAGATTTTCATGTCACTTAACACCTTGCCAAATTGTCATCTGAAAAAGTGACTCCAGTTCAATGATAAATACCTTGACCACCATGCCATATAAAGTAAGACATATTTTACCATGCTAGAGTTAAGAAACTAGTTTGGGGTGCCTGGGTGGCTTCGTCAGTTAAGCACCCAACTCTTGATTTGGATCGGGTCATGATCTCAGTCGTGAGATTGAGCCCAGTGTGGGGCTCAGTGCGAAGTTTCAGATTCTCTCTCTCCCCCTCTGCCCCTCTCCTGCTTGCATGCACTCTCTAAATAAATAAATAAAATCTTTAAAAAAATGGTTTAAGGCTTAGTTGTGACCAACCGATGGCAGTTTGCACCTGCCAAACTCTCAGTGATGCCCTTGCAAGTAGTGTGGGTGGGCAGTGAGGTTCGTTGGGCTGGGCATGCAGAGGCAGGTAGTAAGCCCTATAAAAGTGAGCACTGAGTAACATATTTATTTGCCTTTTGTTTGGCCATTTACATTAATATGGAAAGCGTGTTATTTGCACAGTTAGAACTTTAGAATGAAAGTACGTTGACTCTCAAGCTGGTTTTTCTTGATTGTTTTCATCTTTTTTTCATCATTATTTTTTCTTTCATCTTTCTCAAAACTCAGTTTTCCCCATAGCAGAGTTGGGACTTATTATCACAAAAGTCTGCTTGCTGAAGATTCTTTAAAAAAAAAAAAAGACACTTAAGAACTTTTGAGGAATTTTCAATTTACTTATTTTAGCATTTTATATACTATCACAGGGAGATTTGGGGGAGTCAAGTCATATCATGGTATGACTTACTGACTGCTTTAGACATGTGAATGTCAGTGTTTGGACTTTCTGATGAGTGAAATATTAGAGAGGGTGTCAGTATCCTTGGTAGCAATAGTGCCTCTTCTGCTAATTACCCCTGTGAAATTGAAGAGTACTTTGCATACCTGGACCTCATCTCGAATAATACTCTTTTATTCTGTGGAACTGGACATACTTGTACTTAGGAAATCTACTCTGTTTCTTTTGTTGACACAATGATAATAATCTTGACTGTTAACAGCAGATTTCAGGAACAGTTTGTATCACTTTGCAACTCTACTAATAGTAAGTTATTCCCACAGATAGGGAACCAGGGATTGATAAGAGAAAGCAGTCCCCAGGAAGTTTTCTCCAGTAATAATTAACTTGACTGTTGAATGCTGCCAATGAGATGCATCTGAGAACAGAGCTGGTTTCTTTCAGACACTTATTTCATCTGGTTGGACCATGAAAAACCATGTACTATTGAATATAGTTAACGCTTCTCTAAATGTTTCTAAAATGAGCCAGTGGTATGCTACAATGAAAGTAAATTACTTTAGAAAATACTGCTTCAAATAACCACTTTTCCCAGGCAATGGCATAATGTAGGCACATTAGAAGAACAAGTAGGAGAAGGAGTATACATAAATCTTATCTGGCCACCAATATGAATAGTCATTACATTTACAAATATGGTTCCTCCTTCTACGAAGAGGTGGCTCCTCAGGCACGGTCCTTTCATGATGAAATAAACTCTAAATATGTACATAAATGACAACCCTACAAATCTGATCACCAAGTTCAGGAAAGAATTGAATCCCCCAGTCTTTGAAGCATATCAAGTGGCCAATGTCTGAATGCCATTATATAAGCGTGGGTCTAAAATGAGAAAAGACAATCTGAGGAGATAACTTTTAAGGATACCATTCAAAGGACGTGATAAGCTATATGGGAATATTTCCAGCTAGTAGTGCTCTTTACAATCTAATGCATTTATAGAAACCATTTTGGCTGCTGGGTGAGAATATCTACCTCTAGACTAATTTGGAGAGGTCACCATAAAAACTTCTGAAAATTGTGCGTACCAATTATAGGAACATAGAAATAACTACTTTCATCTGCTGAAAAATTTCACAGTTTGCATAAATCGGTATAGTTATTCAGGTTTTCAGGTTCAGGGTATAAAATTGAGAAAAAATTTAAAGGAACAAGTAGATAAAAATGATTACTTCTAAATGTTTTTATATTCTACTTTTATTTATGCATTTGTTTGTTCTTTTTATGGTAATCACCTGCTTTAAGCATAGCACTGGTTTCTATGTATTAGATATGCAAGAGAAGGTAATGACAGAGATTCCCTACTAGTCAGAACAGACTAGATTAGGCCGAACTAAAATTCTCACACTGTAAAGCCTTATGACAACATATGTTTATTTTTTGTTTGTCTATAGGTCTCTTATGGTTTGACTAAGATCTACTAAACAGCTCCTTACAATGTTACCTCATCTACTAAGCAGACACTGCTTCTAAACCTATTTCAGGGGAAGAGAGTTCTGGCTCGGTAGTAACAAGCATCGCAGCCACTCAGAGCTCAGTGTCTAGTCACATGGCATTACCAAACGACAAAGAATTCAGGAAGTAAATCCAAGCATATGATCAGATGGCAGAGAGCTGGAAATACTTAATGAACAGCATTAATGATAACCAAAGTCTATACCCTTCTTGTCACAAAATACGCAGATCACATTCCATCCTCTGACAAAATATATTTACTTCCTTCCCAAGTGGGACAATCCAAAAGGTCTCATTTCAGGATCTTATGGAATGAGACATTAATAGTACATCAGGCGGTTGTGTGTGGGTGTCTTTAATGAGGTCCACCTGATTAGGAAATCTATGTATTTGAAAGATGAGTTAATTGCTTCTACTGTGTCACAAACCTTAATGAAAGAGAAATAATGTAATCATAGGAAGAACCCATTTACAGAAAGGGAAGACCCACAAAACTATCTCTGGTCTGCAGCAATTCTAAAATCCTCTTGGCAGATACAGTGAGGACCTTACTCTGTGAGCGGGAAATGTTAATTAGATCCTGAGCTTCCAGAGAAGAATGCTCAGACCACTCTTCTAAATGGCCCTTGGTCCACTCAGGCAGGCCCTTCCTTCGCCTTTATTCACACACACCTGAAATGAGCCTTTGAAATTAGACCTCACTTGGAGGCTGAATAGCTTTCTCAGACTGCTTCTTGCCAATGGAGAGCAGAGAGCCCAAGAGTTGATTTAAATCTCAGAATGGTTGGTTTTTCAGTCCAGACTGGTGGTTCTTTTGGAAGTTTAAGAGAAATTTAGTTGTCTTATCTACTTAGCTATAGTGAACTTTGTGTCAAAAGTCACACCCATAGCTTTTTTTCCCCTGGAATTTTAGGGTTTTTTTTTTTTTTTTGGGTGGTTTTGTTTCGTTGTTTTGTTTTGTTTACATTTTTTTCCTCTATATTCTCAGCTATATGCCTGCCTTTCTTTTAACTTAACTGGGGATTACTCTGACTCTGACAGGCTTCCGTGGGAGAGACACCTCATGTCTCCCTTCTCTTAGCCATCTTGTTCGCTTCAAGTATTTAATGGGTAAGTAACCACTCCAGTACAGGAAGGATATCTGCTCACAATTCATTAGCACATCTTGCCCCATGGCCCATCCAATCACAATGGGGACAGAAAGTAAAAATTCCCTGTGTGCTTGAAAGGTATAGTGCCAGAATTACTTGATGAACATATTTCCTTTCTTTAATATGTGGCAAGAGAAGACTAATAAGACTACCCTAGGGACATAAATTGTAGATTATCACTGGAGGCAGGGGAAGATCGCTCTAGCCTAGTGATCAGCATAGGTGTTACAAGCCTGCCTCAACTGCTCCTCCATATTTGATGACGTTGGTAAATCACATTCACTGTTCCAAAATTTTGTTTTCTTATCAAGAGGGGACTTACTTGTCCCAGAGGCCAGCTAAGAAACACACTGATTTTAATAGCCTTTGCCTCTAGGAATACAGACTTAACTAAATGACTCAGGAAGACATCTAGGAGAAAAGACCTGTACATCAGTTTTTAAAATCTGTTGGGGTAAAATGGTATTTCCCTAGCTAAGGTCCCTTTCCACCACCTCTCTCTGGGGCTTCCTTTATCATTCTTCTCATCCAGTCCCTTTCCTTTTTTCCACAGTTTCTATAGAGATAGGAGATAGCCATGCTCTGTGTCCCTAGAAGTTCTATTCTTCTGAAGAGGAAATGCTTTCATTAATAGGGCAGGCCTGGACCCCAGTGGCTCCTGTGTACAGATATTAAGAGGAGCATCTCTGCCAATGTACTTAGGCAGAACAATAAAGCATCTTTACAGCCCAGACTCACCAGAGCCACTATTGATTCACTGGCATGTGCTCTCTCAATAGTAAAAGGCTGCCAGGATTTACTCGCTCAGCTTTTCCCTTTCCTGGGCCGTCATTATTCAGTGTAAAACTCCTTTAACCTGGTGCAGTTGTTGCTCTTGCTAATACTGTGTTAGCAAATTATTGATCCCAATGATGAGAACAGGAATCGTTTCTCCTGTAGCAGGATGTGCAATTGGATCTACATTCTGCCCTGGTAATTTTCTCTCTAGATCTTCCAGGGGGACTAGACAAATGAACCATTAAAAAGGGGTAGGGGCGGGAGGGAGCTGCCTGAGGTTGATGGTACATTTGAGCTAAATCCAAACTTTATTGGTGTTTTTCAGCTTCTATTTGAAAACTTATAAACACTGCTCTTTGGCACTTTATGGTTTTGTTTAGTTTTGGGTACCTTTATGTGGCTTGTTTTTAACTTTCTCTGATGGCCAAGGAGGAATTTTGCTTCTGAGCTTCTTCTGAAATCGAAATCAATATAACCAACAATTTAGGGAAGTCTTGATAAAGGCAAAACAAGGTCAGTGACCTCTTCAGTAAAAAGGAAAAGAAGGCAATGCTGGTAATGAAAGTTGTTAGATTTCAGCCATGGTGATTGTAATTTAGTGACACCAAATCTTCATTAAGATTTAGTGTTACTTCATCACCTCTCTGCCTTTCACCTTCCCATTTTCATTTCAGATAAACACTGGGTGATTGTTAATCCAATTATATCTAACTAAGATTCACAGAGTGTTTTCTGTGGTCCTAGTGCTGTAGATCCCAAAGAAGATCCAAACAAAATAGAAAATTGAGTTCAGTGGTCCCTCCTGAGGCTTTAAGGATGATATATATATATATATATATATATATATATATAATACACACGCACACATATGATATATACATATGTGTATATATGTGTGTGTATTATATATATACATATATATTTATTTGTTGAGAAATGAAGAGATGGTTTAAAAGAGAAATTTGAAAATAAATTATTCCAAATTAGAGCAACTGATTCCCATGTGCCCCCCCACCCCCCCGCCCCAGCATAAACCCTGGAAGTGAGAGCACAATATCTTATTCATTGTGTTAGAGTCAAAAACTGAGCTTTGGGTATGAAACAGTGCATGACTGAGCTGAGAATTCAAAGAACACTGTAAATGAGCAGGGGGTGGGGGGATACCCATGCTGCACAGAAGTATTAGAAGAATGTTGACATGTCAGATGGCACATTGTTTTCTACTTTCTTTCTGAGATGTACTGAAAGATATCAAAATCCTTAAGGCTATTGTTTATTGTTTAATATGGGTTACTGACTTAAATATGTTTTTTAGTACAAGATAGTAAATTTATATCTCCAAGGTCCCACTTGAATTTCACATCAGGAAGAAGTGCTTAGCAAACTGTTGACCTTACACTGCTCATTAGGTAAGGAAAATAATTAAGGCAGAAAACTTTCACTTTACATTACACAGCATATGACAGATATGTAGGATATTTTATGTAAGCAATCTTCTGTCCTGGGTTATAAATTCCAAAGAGACAGTTTCTCTTCTGAAATGAAATTTCAGTGTTCCTTTATTAGGCAATAGCATACAAAACTTGATATCTCAATTTTCGCACATATTAGAGGTTACAGGGATAAATGCCCATTTCCTGTTGAGATGATAAACCCTTGAAACCATAGACCTTGACTTCTCATTTCTGTATTCTACCACAGCAGTAATTACTGTGGTTTATTCAGTATTTGTTTTTGGTAGAGATGGGACTTTCCACTAACAGTTATTAGAATTCTGGTTCCACACAGTATTCAACTGACATCTACTGGATCATCCGACCTTATTATTGGTTTATCTTTCTTGCTCTGGAGATTGCATGGAAAACTGGAACTGAGAAGAAAACAGTGGGAAGGGAAGGTTGGAGGACAAGAAGAGAATGTTGGGAGAGAATTAACCTATAGTCCATTTTTTATGATATCATAATACCATTTAATATTTGCATTATTCATTTATTAATGACTAGGATTTACAGAGTGCCTCCTGTGGGCTCAGTACTACAGTAGATTCTGAAAATGTAAACAAAATAGAAAACTGAGTTCCATTGTCCACAGTGAGGATGACGGTTATTAATTTGAACTAGAACCATAGAAAGGAAGACTTTATCTGGATCTTGGGGGGAAAATTGTAAAGCTACTATTTAGAACAGAAAATATGTGAAATATATAGGTATATGTGGGTGTATACATATATAAATTTAACCTTATGAATTACTTTAACAAAATGCCTTAAATGCATTTTGATGTATATCATGCTTTCTTTTAGTTGTAGTATATTCCTACCCTTTCTAATGTTTCATATTTAAATATTCTAATCAGTGAAGTGACATTGATTTTTCCCCTATTTTTTAGTAAAATAATGTTTTTATTCTCTTGGCTTGACACTATGGTTTTTTGAAAATTTTAAAACTTAGAACATCCTAAAGTAGTCTCTCATGGATGTCAGTAACTACAGAGAGAGTGGTTTGGATGTAATATCTTTGCTGCCGAGAAGACCATTAATGTATAAAATCAAAGTAACATATACTTTATGAATAATAAATAAGCAATCATAGGGCACCAAATTTGATCTTAAAAATAAAGCTGTGTATGCAAATACTGTAATTGAAATTCTTACAATCTATTTATGTGCATTCATGAAAAGGAATGAATACTCTTTCTGCCCTATCCCAACCCCTCCTTCTAAGTAGAGGCAATGAATATATCACTTGTGAGGCTTAGCAACTGGGGTTTAGTAAAACATGCTTGATTAATTTTTACTGAGATTTCCAAAATAAAATGAGAAAGAAATCACCCCATTCATTAAACCAGAGAGGGAAAAGGGATCTTGATGTTATCTGACTGCATCCAACTGATCAAATGACACTCTAGCCAACTCCAAAAACAAATTCCTCACATGAAATGAATTTCCTTCCTGAAGATGAGAATTCAAGCATCTCAGAAATTGCAGAGGTCCAGCCTCTTTATCCTACCAGTAAAAAAACAGATGAAGTATACCACAGCAACAGTCAAAACAGCAACAACAACAAAAACACTCTGTATGGAGATGACAAGGCACAGAGAGACCCACAGTTTGAAAAACCAGCAGCTGCAGTGAGAAAAATATCCACAAGAATTATTACTTCGGAGGTCATTATTAACCTCGAGAAGATGGCATGGTCATAGTTTTATGATGGGAACAAGATATTTGGATTATTGTTATTTTATAAACAATTTTAATCTCTACTATACTAATAAAGTAGGTACCATGCTCTCCAATTGCTTTGATTCAATTTTGATTTTGTTTTTTTTAGTATTTCAATACAGTTATTAGTAGACAATATTAGAACTCAAATTCATAACTCATTATTGCAAGACTGCATCCTGAAAGCACATACAGCCAAATATAAGGCAAGAATAGAGGGGGGAGTTAGTATTCAAGCTTTAACAGACTTACTGTTTTCAACTTTCCGAATAATTTCCCAAGCTTCTAAAAAGGAATGCATGGAATTTGTTTCTCTCCTTTAACAGCTATCAAGTGTTGAGATATTTCTATATATTCTGCACTCTACCAAATGCTGGCAATGTAGGCAGTGTGGAGGGATACAAAAGTTGAAATATGGCTCCTGTCCTCAGAGGAGGCAAAAAATCTTAATTGGAAACAAGACAAGCACCTGTATGTACAATAAAAACACACAATATAAAATTTAAGGTTAATTTTTTAGCAGAGGTTACAGATGTTTTATGATTTTCAGGATAGTTGAAATTACTATGGAATTGGAAATTTTCAAAAAAGCAATAGAGGTTGAAGAGAGAACATTCTGCAAAGTCAGCTTGGAATTCTGCTAATTCTTTAGGGTGGACATTTAAAAGAGCTTCTTAAAGGGAAAAATTGAGATACATTCCTTCTGATTTGATTCTACTTGCTTTGGGTTTTGATTCTGTTTACTTTAGGGACCTAATTTTGGAGCTTTTCTTACATCTTTTCATATTTCAAATGCCACTTATTTTTAATTTGTTCTTTAGACTCCTGATCCAAGATTAGGTTACCCTTAGGACCCTCATCACTGGTAGTTGCCAAGGCCTTAACTTAAATTGGCTTGCAGTAGAAACACAATTTTAGATAGAAATTTGCATCCACAAGATTGATTGGGGAGTACTACCCAGGGACTTCCCTTTTATGCAGTAAAGGCAGAAGGATAGGCAGAGGGAGAAAATGAACTGTGATGTCATTGCAACAAAAGCCTCAGATAATCCCATAGGAGCTCTGAAGATAGTGGCCCTTAAGAAGTAACCCGCACTCTGGGGAAAGAATTCCAGGTCTTCGAATACTACCGTTCAATGGATGTGGGCTGTCTCAAGGAAGGATGTGAAACTGAAGAAAGCTCACTTTCATGGAGGAAGAATTCAGGGGAGAATCCAAATCTGAATAATCAGCTGCTAAGAGTTATGACAACTGGAGGAATAAGCGAGATCTGGGTAAAAACAGATGAACTGCTACACGTGCATTAAGAGCATTGAGCCATTTGGATCATTTACAGGTGGCATTTCCTAGATGGCAACTCCCTGAGAGAAGAAAAATATATCTGTTTTGTCCTCTGACATCCTGCCAGAGTTTATAGCTATACCTGGCACATAGTGGGTGCTCACCAAGTATTTATTGAAATAAGTAACTAAATTAATTAATAAACAAATGACTAATAATTATATAGTATTTATATAGTATTTGTGGGCTGCTNCAGCTGCTAAGAGTTATGACAACTGGAGGAATAAGCGAGATCTGGGTAAAAACAGATGAACTGCTACACGTGCATTAAGAGCATTGAGCCATTTGGATCATTTACAGGTGGCATTTCCTAGATGGCAACTCCCTGAGAGAAGAAAAATATATCTGTTTTGTCCTCTGACATCCTGCCAGAGTTTATAGCTATACCTGGCACATAGTGGGTGCTCACCAAGTATTTATTGAAATAAGTAACTAAATTAATTAATAAACAAATGACTAATAATTATATAGTATTTATATAGTATTTGTGGGCTGCTGGCTTCCAAGGTGGAAACCAGAGGATTTCCATAAAACTAAGTTTGTAAACAAATCAAAATAAAGGACTAGATTTTGTATAATAGCTCATATATTATGAGTCACTAAGGAAATACCTTTTTGAGTACCTACCATATACCCTCCACTAAGTTAAAATAGTATAAGACAGGATCAGGCAGCAAAGGCTAAGAGCTAAAACTGAGATGCATTTTCTTTCCTTTAAAAAAAAAAAAAAAAGAGATGCCTTTGTTTACTCCCTGAGAGTAAAATGTTTCTCTTGATATTGCCCTTTTTCTATTTACTGAGGCTTTGCATCAATGTAATTTCTGATACATTTAAATGTCAAATGATAGTAAATGGATGAAGCCATTAAAAAAATGGCAAAGAAAGCTTTACATCCATGTGTTAATTTGAATAGAAGATAGGCAATATTTTAAATGGAGATTTAATGTGGGTTAGCACATACGCTGACATATTAGTAGCCATAATGCCCTTAACTCAAAGACATACTAGAGGAGGAAATGTACATTAATTTAAGTGGGAGGGGTATCAGTTTCAATCCAAAAGGTAGAAATTGCCAACATGCTATAATGGTGTTTACCTTCACCAACAGAAGAACAAAGCAAAGAGAAACAGGACACTGAATAGAGACAATAGATCTGTGAAAACAGCCAGCCAGGAATTCAAACTAGTAGCTCAAACAAGAAGATAAATGGAGGTTGTAGCTTTTACCATTAAGGAACCAGTTAGAGTTCCATTTGGTGCCAGAACTGTTCTGCCAAAAAGAACTTTCAGTTCCAACTAGCTCTGTCAGTCCTCCCCATAGAAACATTTTTGGCTTATACATGCAAACAAAGTGACGATGAAAGTTACGTTCCAATGACCTTGTCTTTGAGATGGTAGTGACACATCACAGACGAATTAGAAAGTTACATTGAGGTCTGTAATGCTATTATAACCCGTTGGGAGCCAATCCAATCTGGGTGAGATATTTCCTATGCTGTGCTCTCAGAGTGATGCATACAGCTAATTGTAAATATCTCATATAGAACTGCCACCTGCTTCCCTGAGTTACATCATTCACAGTTAATTTATATTCAGGTGGCACACACATCATTTTCTCTTAATTTCTACATAACAGTTCATTTTCTTTAGTTAGAATCAGCATTTCTCCCAGAGCATTTTGTGAAAGTACAGCTTTATCATACATAACCTATACAAAAGCCCCAGAATCCATGACAGATCTATTAAAAGGAACATAAATAATAACAGAGAAGGAAAACTTCCCAATGAAGAAAGACATTAAAAAAAAAAATCTAGATTCCTGGTTTGAACACAAGGCTGTCCCTTTAAAACAGAAATGCCACCACTTCATTATGTATTCTCTCAGTGTCCTGGTTGTNTCTAGATTCCTGGTGTGAACACAAGGCTGTCCCTTTAAAACAGAAATGCCACCACTTCATTATGTATTCTCTCAGTGTCCTGGTTGTGAAGGGAGGGCTGAGGGGGGAATACAACCTTAAATTCTTCGAGCTGTCCTGGTTGGTTTATCTACTGTGATTTACTGTTGTGATTGTTGAGTAGCTGACCACTGATTTTAACACTAGGGTATAGAGGAGACAGATTGACATGGGTTTCATTAAAATTCAAGAAACTCAACTCCACAGAGAGCATGACTAACTTCCTTATACATGACAGGAATCCCCACAGATGGTACTTCACCCTTGCTAAAGGAATTAAGTCTACCAAAAGAATCCCTGTCTATAAGCAGCCAATTCCCCAAATCTACAGGCTCATCTGCACAGATATTCTTTATACTGTCATTCTTAAGTACCTTAGGGTAGCTCTGAAAGACAGGGGGCCAAGAGGGAACAGCCGCGGCTGCCTTCACTACCCCTCAAGCATGCTGGTGGCGTGGGGATGATGGGATTATAAAGTAAACATAATAAAACACAGGACCAGGGCATCCAGTGGACACAGTCTATTTGCTGACTCCTCTTTGCTGGAAAGAGCTGAAGATGAAATTCTTATTACAATTACACAGAATCCCTGCACCAAATTGGTAGTTATTAAACTATTAGGCAAATTCACAAATAAGTATTGTATTTGGTTCCTGGTCCAATTAACTTCCTTTCTTCTTTTTCTTCTTCTCTCTCTCTCTGCTCTCTGGCATTATGTTCTTGAATTCCACATTTCATCTTCAAATATTTAAGTTGTCAAGGAAAAAATAAACTAGCCATCACACATTCATTATATTGTGTTAAATAGGACATGAAGGAGAGAGCTTTCTTTTTTTTTTTTTTCTGTCCTCTGCTCTTGTCAATCAAAAGCACAGTAAGTAAATGGGGATGGGGATGCTTTCAAATTAAGAACAAAGGAGGAGGCACTTAATAGGAGGCAGAGAAAAGTAATTAAAATAAATAAATAAAGGCTCTAGCTGTGTCTATTGTCCTCAAATGAGCTGTCCTGAGCTGTGGTTCTACTGACTCACCCCCCCACTTCCCTCCCCCCCAATTCACTCCAAGTTTCTGCTGAGAAAACAAGGCAGATAGTATGTGTGACACACACGGCTCAGTGCATTCTGGGAGTTCAGTGTAATGCCAAACATTAGAATATAGTAATGACATGTACTAAATTGTTCTCATTTTCCAGATTAGACATGGCTAGTACATGCTGAAAGACATCCATTTTGCATCCATACAGTCATCAACATAAAGGTATTCCATAGTCCTGCAGTTTTTCTTGGATTAGGAATATTCTCCCACGCTTATGTAATGTAAAACATAAGTCCTCATCCCACTCGCTGCCACCCAGTCATGCCTCCTTCACTGTAGGTTATCGTGGCAAAGAGGCAAAGGAATTTAACATTCTTCTGCCAAATTTTGAATTTTCATCACCATCTCCCTAGGCCGATCAATCTTTTACTGGTAGGTCTGTCTCATGAATGCTCTTGAGCAGAAAAGAAGAATATTCTCTCCAACTTTGGGGATTCCCGGCAAATAGGGACTATAGGTTTCCGTCCCAGAGAAAGTAAATGTGACAGTTATTCATAGAGGAAACCCTGGTTTATAGGATTGCATTAGAATCACTCTTTGTGTTCATTGGCGTGTGTATAGATGAACAATATAATGATTTCTCTTTATCTTAACTTCAACATTACATGTCACTTTTTTGTCATATGGATATAGCCTCATATGCACATTAAGATGTTTATTGAAATACATACTTCTTAATAAAACATTTTGTATAGGAAGGGTTTGAAATAATTATGTACATGTACCTGCATCCTTTTCAGACTCAGAGAACCCAGGAGTCCTACTACAATCTTTTCCCTTTAGAAGAAAATATGAACAAAGTGCTCTGGGTTTTCTCTATTTGAGAATATAATATCAAATGATAACAGGCCCTGGCACAGGGAAACTTGTATTTAAAAATATTCTAGGGACACCTAGGGTGGTTCAGTCAGTTAAAGCATCCGGCTTTCGATTTCGGCTCAGGTCCTGATCTCAGGGTTGTGAGATTGAGCCCTCCATCGGGCTCTGTGCTGGGCCAGGAGTCTGCTTAGGATTCTCTCTGCCTCGTCCTCTGCCCCTCCCCCACTCTCTCCCACCATAAAGGAAAAAAAATCTAAAACTAAAACGTGACATTGCTTAAAGTCCTTCTTACATAAAATAAGTACTAAAAATGCTTGTAGGAATTAAACAGAAATCCTCGCCATTTTTGCTTAAGTACTACAAATTCACATAGGAATCGATGCAAAAAAATGGTTTCATATGATAGCAAACTATAGCACAATCTCTAAGCAATAATGCATATAGTGCAATATCTTACAAAACAGTGGACTAAACCTAAAACTATTGCTAACAGAACTTTTCATTCCTATGACACTATAATAAGGCCAATTAGGAGATTGGGGATGGGGCCCAATTTTGAATTGGCTTTCTATGCTGTAGTTATGGAACTTTCATGCCTATTTATCTGGGTAGTTATTTCCCCTGACAACCGTAAAATGAGTTTTTTACATAATTTTATGAGAACCATGTTATAACAATGAATTAGTAACTCCAAGATTCTAAGTGGATATTTTGCAGCTTTATTACAAGCCTTTGTGTCAGAATTCTGGCTAGCTGGGGCCTCTGGAAGGAATGGCAATTACATAGATGGATTTGCAAACCTGTCCTTATCGAGCTCACTACTAACTCCAAATTTCTCTCACTCCTACAAACAGCCCAAGTTTGAAGTCAGCAAAAATTATGGTGAAATTTTGGTTCTTTTCACATGAAGCCCTATAATTTTCAGGAAAAAAAGGGAAGTGATCACATAAGTACATCTGTGACTATAATGGTTATCCCCCTAGCTCAGGGTATATTTAGAAACAAGAACCTGATCTTGAGAGTTTCTTGACTCTGCCTTAAAGGACAAAAGAGAGGGGGAGAGAGGGAGAGGGGGAGAGGGGGTTATCTTGAATTTTGACCATGGCGTCCCCCTTGCAATAGAAATACATCTCTAGAGCTATTGGGCCAGAGCACTGCCCACCACTGAAGTAAGTACATCAGCTGCCTGCTGTACATTTTCACCTATGCAAAATGCAACGTCATTTTTCACAAAGAAGCGTGTGGCTGGGAACAAGTCACAATCAAGGGGCTTAGGGATTCTTAGGAGGGAAGTGTTTAGAACATGTAGAGGAATTCTCAGGCTTAGTGAGTGCACCATAGAGATGTTCATTCTCCAGCTGGACACCACAATGTGAATAAAGAAGTTAAACAAATAACAGTTGATTCTCATTATTTGTAGTACTTACATTCCATAGAGTTGTTGCAAACCCTGAATTAACAAAATACTGAACCATATAGGGTTAGGTTCTGTGAATCTCTGGTCACAGTTTCATCAATCAATCAATCAGTACATACATAACCTTTTGTGTGTGTGTTTCTAAGGAAGGACACCTTATTTAATACATGCTGTTAATTCATTAACATTGAAATCATGACCCAATGGCACTGTAACTCCTAAATTGTAGTTAGGAGTTAAAATGTGCCTAATAACTAAATAAGGCTTATTTGACACATATTTTCTCTTTAAGACACATTACAGCCTTCTGGCACTTAGGAACTCTATACAGCGCTTCAGTCTATACTGGAGGGCCATTTTAAACAGAGAAGCAACCAACAAAAGGTACAAAAATGAAAATAAAAATGTGGCACTAAATAGACCCTGAAAAGGACACTTGTTTACAGCATGAGAGCTGACACAAGAAAGCAGGGTCTTGTCTTGTTCTGCTCACTTGGGAACGTGCTAATTGAGTGACCTGAATTATTCACCACCCTGCACATGCCCACAAATGACCACAAGCGCAGCAAGGATTAATCTGGGGGTTACGGATAGATTTTAAGCGACTAGGTAAATTCACGAATACAGAATCCATAAATACAGAATCCACAAACAATGAGGACTGACCATATATTCTTGTAATCTTACCTTCACCACAGCCTCCATTTGGATGCCAATTTAACCTTGTATTCTATGTAACCATGTCATCCATAAGTAGCAAAAACAAACAAAGCTACTCTCTTACAGCCTGTGTCTCAGACATGTACCCACCTCCCCACCAGCCACACATTCATTTTCATTTCTTTGTATCTACACCTGCCCAAATAAGCAATGCTCTCCTGGCCTTTCATTAGGCAATAAAGCATCAAAGAATTTACATAGCACCTTTATTTTGTTCCCTTTGTCAATGACAACAGATAAACAGACTGGAATTCTGGGGTCTTCTAGCAAATCATCATAAATAGAAACTGTAAAATTATTGGAGAGTTGAGGAAGAGGGACTGCAGGAGTGCTGGCATTCATGGCTACGTGGGTTCAGGGTGTGGTTCTAGCACAATGAATCCCAGGACAGGTTGTCAACGATGGAGCCTTTGGAAGCAGAAGGAACCCAGGAGCTGTTTAGACCCTGGTTCCAGGCTCTACATCTAACGTGGTTTCATTCTAAGACAGAGAAAGTACACAGAGTCAGTTTGGCGAGCTGAGGAAGACTGAGGCAGGAGAAATGAGGAAGACTCTAGTTTTCAGGACCTCATCACTTTATTATATCTGAAATTTAAAATTAAGTGAATATGATTAATGATGGATTTCTTATAGGCTCATATTTCTTATGGGTACTTCTCAAATCTTAACTCATCCATGAAATTAAATGCATATTGGAGAAATTTTATGATCTTGTACAGTTAGACCATATTGGGAAATTTCCAGATTCACAAAGGCCCCATAGAAGGAATTATATGATCCATTTTCTACTCCAGGACTTTTACAGGAGTGCTTTGTGCATGATCACTCATTACATATAGTGTGAGAACCCCAATTCTTCTAATGTTTAATGTCCTCTTCAAAAGAAATTAGGTACTTTATGATGAACCTCTTTCTCCCCTCCCCAACTAGAGTCCCCTCATGGGCCTCCTGGGTATTTATAAGGAACTAACTTTCCACAAGACTTCTACCATCTGCTGAAGTTTAGCAACTTGCATATATTCCAAAGCAAAGAGGATCCATCTCAATGATTTGAGTAAGCAAGTTCTATTTAATAATGTAGGAGCAAACACAGAATTATCAGGGTTCCTAATTTAGGTTAACCTTGAGGACACTGTTGCTGATTGGAGACCATATGTCATACCAGAAGTTCTCACTGGGGGTTACGGGATCAACATAAAGCAAACATTCAGATAGAGACAACTTCAAATACTCTGAGGATTTCTAATTTATGGAAAGAATCTCAGGCCAATCCACAGTATTTGAAAACATCTTGTGAGATCATTTGCTCCTAGGATATAATATCCACAACTTTGGAATAAAGATCGTATCTCTTGTAGCTTGAGTACAAAACCATTATCCCTTCGTGACTTGACAGATAAACAGACTGGAATTCTGGGGTCTTCCAGCAAATCATCATAAATAGAAACTGTAAAATTATTGGAGAGTTGAGGAAGAGGGACTGCAGGAGTGCTGGCATTCATGGCTACGTGGGTTCAGGGTGTGGTTCTAGCACAATGAATCCCAGGACAGGTTGTCAATGATGGAGCCTTTGGAAGCAGAAGGAACCCAGGAGCTGTTTAGACCCTGGTTCCAGGCTCTACATCTAACGTGGTTTCATTCTAAGACAGAGAAAGTACACAGAGTCAGTTTGGCGAGCTGAGGAAGACTGAGGCAGGAGAAATGAGGAAGACTCTAGTTTTCAGGACCTCATCACTTTATTATATCTGAAATTTAAAATTAAGTGAATATGATTAATGATGGATTTCTTATAGGCTCATATTTCTTATGGGTACTTCTCAAATCTTAACTCATCCATGAAATTAAATGCATATTGGAGAAATTTTATGATCTTGTACAGTTAGACCATATTGGGAAATTTCCAGATTCACAAAGGCCCCAAAGAAGGAATTATATGATCCATTTTCTACTCCAGGACTTTTACAGGAGTGCTTTGTGCATGATCACTCATTACATATAGTGTGAGAACCCCAATTCTTCTAATGTTTAATGTCCTCTTCAAAAGAAATTAGGTACTTTATGATGAACCTCTTTCTCCCCTCCCCAACTAGAGTCCCCTCATGGGCCTCCTGGGTATTTATAAGGAACTAACTTTCCACAAGACTTCTACCATCTGCTGAAGTTTAGCAACTTGCATATATTCCAAAGCAAAGAGGATCCATCTCAATGATTTGAGTAAGCAAGTTCTATTTAATAATGTAGGAGCAAACACAGAATTATCAGGGTTCCTAATTTAGGTTAACCTTGAGGACACTGTTGCTGATTGGAGACCATATGTCATACCAGAAGTTCTCACTGGGGGTTACGGGATCAACATAAAGCAAACATTCAGATAGAGACAACTTCAAATACTCTGAGGATTTCTAATTTATGGAAAGAATCTCAGGCCAATCCACAGTATTTGAAAACATCTTGTGAGATCATTTGCTCCTAGGATATAATATCCACAACTTTGGAATAAAGATCGTATCTCTTGTAGCTTGAGTACAAAACCATTATCCCTTCGTGACTAGATGACAAAACAAAGCAGTGGCTGCTGCGCTTCCTTCTCTCTTTCCTTCCTAATTTCTTGCTTTGAAAGTTGGAGGAAACATCGAGAGGAAAATATCTGGGCACTATTTAAAAAAATAGATTGGCCTTTTTTGATCTCTTCCAAAATAATAATAAACATTGGTTTGCTTTATTAACCTGTCCTAAGAGAAAACGTGTAATGAATTCCTTCCTGTAGGATTTCTTCTGCTTGTTCTTAGATGACAATAATATTCCCAGGATATACGGTGGGAATCACAGAAACTTAGACCCTTTCCCTTTCAACATTTTGAAAAAAGAGGCCAATGTTTAAAGGAGAAAGAGGTGGGTAAAAGGAAAGAGAGAACTACTATTGTTGGCCCATAGATAGGAAGTATGATTAAAGCAGTGGGCATGAATGAATAAATGCAAGGATAGAAAGGCCTTAGGATAAAGTGTTGGTACATTTCAGGACACTCCATTATGCTTACAGAAGTACCATAAACCAAAATATTTCAGTGAAAACTCTTCTTCCCAGTATGAATCTATATATAAGTTGAACATAAGCGCTGTCTAGTTAAACTAGGCATTAAACAGGGGATGCAAACTGGCAGACCAAAGACTGAATTTTCTCCTAACAAAGTGGTTTTATTTGAATTTGCTTTATTTAGGAGTTTGTTATCCACTCTACTGTTATCGTATTCCTAACCACCATTTCCTTTTACGTGGACGGGTTACCTTGTTTGTCTGGACACTGGAAGCATTTGTCCTTACAAACTGTGGATTCACGCTATCAGGCAGGAAGATATGGAGTCAGAATTAATCTTTACAAAAGCATATAATAAAGTAGAATCGATTTTCCTCCCTGGTGTCCACCTTCTGACATTGTTAAGAATTCTAAGAGAGATTTTTGATAAATCTTAAACTATTAACAAAGGTCAAAGTAGTGATACTGTACAAGTAACATTATCCACAGTCATGATTTCTGATGGGTTGGATGCACTGATGCAAAGGAAAAGGAGAGCAAAACCTCACAGTATTCAATTTTTAAGACCAAAGTTTAATTAAGAAAGAGAAAGCACATCATGTGGAGAAACTTAAGAACAAAAGAGTTCCTAAGCTCTGGAATGACTTTTTGGGTTCAATTTTGGGTTGCTTTAAAAATCTTGCTGTTTTATTTTCAGTAGTGGTTGGGGTTGGGGGCATATTATAGTATTTTGGATGGATGAGTTTTGCAACGTGCCGGGCAATAAAACATCTGTTATAAAACATGTGCTATAGCTTTAGGGTATGGGCTGAAACCAGTCAGTATTATTTTGAAGTGAGAGAATGAATGTCCAAATAAATGAGCACAACCTGTTCTTTATTATTATTATTTTAAAGGACCATTTAATCTAAATAATTTATTTTTCCTATAAAATTGCACAATTTACAAATATATCACAATCGCTGCTGTTTAAAAATTTTATAATAATCTATGGAATAGACAACATGTATATATTATATTCCAATCCTCATAGTATTTCACTGACTTTACATATTCTTGGACATGGTACAAAGAAGACTCTAAACTTATTAATTTAAATATATATTTTATTTCAAAAATAATCATTGAAAATAGACTATGGATGCCAAATTGAGCTGGGTGACTTGGTGAAATGAAAGGAGTTTAGTACGTCATCAATATCTCCAAGAATTTGAAAATTATATGGTGAGAAAGGACAAGTTTTCTTTTCTTTTCTTTTTCTTTCTTTTTTTTTTTTTTGCATAAAGTTAAATAAAAGAGAAAAGTGTTCAAAAAGCTCTAGGATCCAAGGATAATTTTTTTTTAAGATTTTATTTATTTATTTGACAGAGATCGAGACAGCTAGTGAGAGAGGGAACACAAGCAGGGGGAGTGGGAGAGGAAGAAGCAGGCTCATAGCAGAGGAGCCTGATGTGGGGCTTGATCCCACAACGCCGGGATCACGCCCTGAGCTGAAGGCAGACGCTTAACCGCTGTGCCACCCAGGCGCCCCAAGGATCCAAGGATAATTTATCTAATTAGAGAGAAACAAGAAAAACATATGAAGCAGTAGGAATAATGTAATAAATATTAAGGAGGTAGAAATTAGCATTTCATTAACATGAAGCATATCAAATATATACTTGTGTCAGTGAGGCTAAGCTGTGTTATAAATATCTATATCTATATCTATGTATGTGTGTGCATATGAATATGTTATGTATGTGTAGGTATATGCAATTTTGTGTATAGCATACACATGTGTGTTTTAATATACATATGGTAAATATATTAACATAATATTGACATATGTATACACAAATATGCATATATAATGTACACATGTGTATATATGTATATATGGGTATGTGTATATATATCTTTATAGTTATAAAGATATACTTATCTTTATGTATGCAGGCATGTATATACACATGCATGCATGCATATATCCATATATATGTACATATATATATATATTTATATGTCAGTGGCTTACAATCATAAAGATTTGTTTCTTATTCTGCCAATAATCACTGAAGGACTAGGCAGTTCTCAAAAGCAGATGTCCTTCTTGTGATGGGTCTACATCCTAGGTTGTTCCAATTTTGTGGCATCTTTGCATTAACACATCTTTTCAGGTTAAGGGAAGAAAACATAGATAATGACACACTGCCTCTGAAATGTTCACCAAGAAATAATACATGTCACTTATGCTCATATTCACTGACCAAATGTGTCATATAGTTGTTACTAAAGTCAAAGAGAGATACCTGAAGAAGAGGATACCTAAACTTTGCTGATCACTATTTGTACCTACCACACCACTGGACTATGGATTTGTACATTTTTTACACTAGTCAATGCAAAGTCAATGCTAGTAATAATCACTATCAATCACATAATGTTGATCTAAGGAATTTATGCACATAATTTCAATTAACACTCCAAATATAATACCAGTTTTGGTTGTTAACAATGTGGTAAAACAGACATGCAAAAATAGTTCCTCAAAAAAACCTCAAACAATTTTGGAAAAAAAAAGTTTTTAAAGCTATGTTTTTAACTGCATTCCTGAACCCACTGAAAAATAAAGGAAATTCTTAGAGACCAAAACAGAGAACAATTACCACTGGAGGGGTAACAAGTGCTGGTGAATGGACTAAGGAACATTTACAAATCTCTTATGGAATAGAAATAAGTCTTAACAAGACATTGGGGATAAGTGATGAAAATCATCTATTTTCAAATATCTGAAAAACCAGTACTGCAAACTAAGATGATAGCCATTGAAATTATCAAATAAAAATGTCATATACATCTGTGTAATATGAGGGCATCAAGAATAGTTAAGGAGCAAGAAATGTATAAAAAATGGTGAGGTGGATTTGACACAGAATCAATTTCAACTTCTAGATGAAATTTATAACAAATTAGACAATAAATGGATGATTAAACAGATCAGACATAGCTGAAGAGCTAACTGGGGAACTGGATGATACATCTGAAGAAATTGTGTGGAATGCAATCAGCGATGCTCTAGCAACACTGCTTTTCTAAAAAATAACCTTTGATTTGTACAATTTGCCAATTCTAAATGTTCTCACCATAGTCATTTTCAAAACAATGATGTTTTAAAAATGGTTCACAAAGTTTCTGAATATTTAACGATTGACTCTTGAAAGCTGGTATAAGCCAGTTTTAGTATATGACCAAATGAATATAGAGAACCAACAAAAGGGAAAATATAAAAGAATACAGACAGATGACAAAGTGAGAAAGAATAAAATATATCTAAAGAAACTATAGAAGGCGAGATTAAAAAGAGGTGATGAGGCAAATTTTAAAGATAAAATAGATAAAGGGTTTTCATAGTAAATGATACGCTGTGTTATAATTCAGGGAAAAAAAATGAATCCCAAGTAAAATTTTTTTTAAAAACCCTGCAGAATCTAAAAGAAAATAAAATATCCTAGAATCAGCCAGAGAGATCACCTGCAAAGGAATGTTAATTATACTGACAGTTAACTTCTCAAAAACTACACAGGAAGCCAGATAATAGTAGAGCAATATATTCAAAGTACTTGTAAAATAATGACCAGATATGGTACCATCTTCCTTCCTTTCAAGCAATGCAGAGATTGTGCTGTAGAGTCCTGTTACCTATTCCCCCCTTGCATTAAGTGAAAAACAGTAGAGAGTGGAGCCTTCTTCCTCCCATCTAAAGAGTAACAGTAAATTATGGAGAAAAGGAATATGGAGAAAGGGATTCTTAACATCTGTGCATTAAGTCTGAGGCAAACTCTTAAGTAACCTCTGTGTAAAACTGACCAGAATTGGGGCACCTGGGTGGCTCAGTCTGTTGAGCATCCAAATCGTCGTTTCAGCTCAGGTCATAATCTCAGAGTCAAGATCAAGCCCTGCCTCAGGCTCCATGCTCAGTGTGGAGTCTGCTAGAGATTCTCTCTTTCCCTCTACCCCTATCTCTGCTTGCACACACACTCCCCTCTCTCTAAATAAATGAAAAAGAAAGGAGAAAGAAGAAGAAAGAAAGAAAGAAAGAAAGAAAGAAAGAAAGAAAGAAAGAAAGAATCACAAAAAAATACCCTGCCCAGAATCAACACAATGAATGCTTTGAGAACAGAAATACAAAGGGGAATAGGACCAAGGATTCAGAATGGTCTCTGAAGGACACAAGTAAGGCAAACCAGAATAGCACTTCAAAAACTTGGAAAACTACATTAACATTCAAACCACAGCCCACAAAATGAGCCAGGATGTGCATTTTAGACCTAAAAGGGCAGACAACATGCTAAAATAGATGTCAATGGGGAATAAACTCTCATAGGAGTCAAAATGCCCAGGAAAAAAAATTTTAAACTGCTCATTATACCCAAAACTAGGTAAATCTTGGCTAGAATAAGAAAAGGCGATCAACAGACAGAAATGTCAAGATAACACAGAGGTTGAAATTTTCTGACAAGGACTTTAAAGCAAATATCACAGAAATATTCCAATAGACAACCACAGACACTTCAGGAAAAAATGCAAGTTCAGCAAAGAAACAGAAGTAGATAAAAATAAGAGTCAAATAATACTCTGGAACTGAAAAATGCAGTAACAAAAATGAAAAAGAAACACTCACTTAATGGGCTCAACAGCATAACACAGATGACAGAAGGGGCAGTCAAATTAAATATAGATCGATAGAAATGATTCAATCAGAACAACAGAGAAAAATATAATTTTTTACAAAATGAACAGAGGTGAAGAACCTGTAAGGCAGTAACAAAAGGTCTAATATTTGCAATCATAGGAGTCCAAGAGCAGTCAGGGTTGAAAAATTATTTTAATAATTATAGCTGAAATTATTTAAAGTTGATGAAAGGCATAAATTCACAGATTCAAGCAAATCCCAATCAGGATAGAACTAAAGAAACTCATGACTATTAGAATCAAATTTGTGAGAACTAAAAAAATACCTTGAAGGCAGGCAAAGAATCAATACATTGCATATAGGTTAAAAATAATGGATTAACAGTAGAGTCCTAATCAGAAATTATGGAACCAGAAGGACTGGCACAATGTTTTATAAGCAGTGAAAGAAAATAAAACCACTGTGAACTCTGAATTTTATATCCAACAACAATACCTTAAGAAAAAGAAGTGGAAAAAATACATTCTCAAATGGAAGAAAAATGAGAGAATTTGTCAGTAATAGATTTGCTCTAAAAGATTTGCAAAAAAATTGTTTTTCAGAGAGAAAGAAAATGATGAAGAAAAGAAAGCTAAGAATATTAAAGAAAAATCTATACAAGTCATAAATATTTAGGTAAACATAATAGAAAGGAATTATGAGCAAAGAAATGATAAATATCATGTAATAACAAGCTGATTATATACAACAGAAATAATGCTTAATTTATGAACATAAAACGTAGAACTCAAATACCAAACAATAACAACAAATAACTTGAGAATGGTAATTATAGATAAGGCTCTATCTAGCCGTTGTATTATTCTGAAAAGGAAAAAAATGTTGACCTCCCTTAAACTTTGTAAGTTAAACAAGAATATTTTACAGTGTGAGACAAATCATTAAAATAATGGAAACAGACTATAGAATGCCCACATTATTAGAGGGAGATAACAGATAAGACAAAATGTCAAACAATCTAAATCTAAAACAGACCTTCTCAGCTGTGGGCAATGTTGCCTCCCAGGAACATATATTTGGCAATGTCTGGAGACAGTCTCTATTGTTGTAACTCGTAGGGGAGGCGGAGGAGCATTGCTGCTCTTGGCAACTGCTACTAGGTAGAGGCCAGGAATATGCTAAGAATCCTATAATGTACAGGACTGCCCTCACAATAAATACTTATCTGGCCCAAAATACCAACAGCACTGAGATTGAGAAACGCTGATCTAAAAGAAGAAAGAGAGAAAGAGAAATTGAATGAAACAGAAAGCACAAAACACAGTAGTAATACATCTGAAGATAGTAAGATGTAATAAACAATTTTTAAAAAGTCAGCTTAATAATAGAAGTAACACTAAAAACACGATAACTCAGGAAGAAAAAAGATGGAAGACACTATAAATTTTCTATTACTGATACGACGAAATAAAATTTAAAGCAAGAAATATTACTAAAAAAATAGAGGGTTAATTACATAATGTTAGAAGATTGAATCTTCAAGGATGATATATAATCCGAAACTAATAAGACTCTAATAAAAACACCTCAGAGTATATAAATATTATCCAAATACTAGAAGAAATAAGAAGGAAAAACATTCTGAGATACATTAATGCCCCCTTTTTTTCTATTAATATATCAAGCTGAAAAAAGGAATAAAGAACATTTGGAAAACACAATTCAAAAACTAAACTACATGCCCAGAGCATCCAGAACAGTTAATCCAAAAACTGGAAAACAAATAACCTTTTAAAAATACCCCTAAAGATGGAGAAAGTTTCAAAAAATACCCCCACCAAAAAAAAAATCTCTGATCACAATGTATAGAAAAATGATAAAATGATGAAATAAAGTATTGTATACTTGAAATTTGCTAAAAGAGTATCTTAAGTGCTCTTATCAACCCTCCCAGAAGAAAAGGCAATTATGTGAGGTAAAATATGTGTTAATTAACTTACTTCCCAATAACTCATTTCTCAACAACTCATTTTACAATACATATGTATATCAAATCATTACATTGTACCCCTTCAAAAAAATCACATTATACAGCCTAAAACTATCTTACTGTGTCATGATCATTACTGTTTCCACAGTTGCTCTTCTTTATGTATTTCCTAAAGATGGAGCCAAAGTTATAGCCTGGTTCACAAAACTTTCTGTGACAACTCCCCCACATACTTTTTCTTTCAGGCCCTCTTTAACTATTGGTTATATGAATTAAACTTGTTTTTTTCCTTCCCATTCTCCAGTACTATAAATCTTTTGTACACAGCCATGGCTCCACCTTAATCTCAGTAATTACTTTTTCCCAGGGCAGGGACAACTTCTAATATCTCTTGAATCTAGCATAATGCCTATCCCATCATAAAAACTGTGTTAGTACAAAAGGAAAGGGAAGGCAAGGAGTAAAGGGAAGAGGGAAGAGGAAGATGAAGAAAGACAATAATAGGAAAGAGAGAGAAAAAAAAAGGAGAGGAATTTGAATCCAAGTGATTTTAACTGGATTGAGGTAGTCTCTGTAGACTCAAGTCCAACTTTGAAGCTTTCCTATATGAATACCACACTTTGAAGAAGATGAGTGATCGTTCCCCTCACTCTCTCTGTAGAAGGATCCCTCCTTACTTTGAGGAGAGGGGTCTGCAAGCCTTTGTTACTTATTATACAAAGAGAGACATTACAAAGGCATAATGTAGAGAAAATGAGTTTGGACTGGATCTCTCTCTTCTCCACAGCTGCCAGCAATGGGGAAGGAAAACAACAGTATTATAAATGTGATTTTATTGTCCTTTTACTATTGGGCGGGTTAGCACATTTGGTCCCAACACTTACCCAGATTGTTAGTAAATGAAAAAGAGAACCATTCAAGGTTGGGAGGAATCCAATGAGCCCTGTCATTAGAAAAGCACATTACCTTTGCGCTCTGATTCTATTAAGTCCCAAACATTGGTTTACCCAAAACATAGGGGAAAAAAGTCTAGGGCTAGGTTCTCACAATTAAGGAATATAGACATACTGAAAAAAATCTGAATACTCTCTAAATGTAAACTTTGTTTTTTTCCTTTATGATTCCAGAGACCTGGCCCTATGTTTCCACAGAACCAGAAAAAGCCCTGGATAAAAGAATATAGAGCTACTGAGTTGAACAAGGAGATGGAAGATTAAGTTTCCTTTATCAGTCCCAAAGTCTGTGTGTGATGCCATTTCCCATGGGATATGTGTTTGACTCCCTTGTGTGTGATGCCATTTCCCATGGGATATGTGTTTGACTCCCTTCACTTGAAATCCATTTTCCTTCCTTCCAATAAACCTAAATAAGAATAGCCACTTTCAGTAAGCCTTGGAAAGAGCTCTCTCTGTAGTTATGCTCATTGAAGTTCATTCTAGATGGTTTATAGAAGGGATTGTGTGGTTCCTATCTAGTTTATATACTCGTTTAGGAGGGATGTCTGTTCTATGTACCCACCTTTCCTAGAATAGTGCCAAGCATATAGCAGATGCTCAAATATTCTTAGAAATTAGTCCTGGGAATGAAATTTATGATTTTAAGGGAGGAGAATCATACCATGATCAGCGGTTGGAGTTCTGAAGTTGGGCTCTGGGTTCTGATCATATAGCTCAAAGACACCTTCACAGAACTGCCTCAATTTCGGGGTCTCATTTGGCTTATCTATTCATTAACTTTAATTGGAGCTGCTTCAGGTATTTTGCAAGGCTTTTGTGAGTGAGGATCAAAAGCAATAATTACTGTAAAAATTTTGGTGAAGTATATAGTGCTATAAAGAGGTGAAAAGAATAAGAACAGAGATACTAGTGGTAGTAGTCACAAGAAGAAAAAAAATAGTATTAAAGGGAAATAAGAAAGAACCTGAAAAGACACATTTAAATCAATCAGTGAAAAAAGCTAGAAACCATCAAAAGTGACTATTTCATTTATAGCCAAATACCCTTTAAAAATATTTGAAACTGAACACCATAAAATTTTAAAGAATTGAATATAAAATGCCATTTCTATACAAGAAGCCACGTTACACTAAGTCTCTTTCAAATCATCATACACAGTAGAATATGTGGTAGAAAGCAGGATCTGTTCTTCATTGACTATCAGAAATCCTTCAGTAAAAGCCCATTCAAAATGGGTTAGATCTACATCAATGTCTGAAAGGATCCTAAAGATCAAGGAGAGATCGATGAAGATAGGTGACTGTACCTCTTTATCCTTCATGGAAATGAGCCTATAAATCCTGTCAAACAAATCAACCAATACTGTCATAGAAAAGAAGTTTCTAAAGTTCAAAATTCTAATTATTTTGTGAAGTTTTCTATATTCTGAAATGTAACAATTAGTAGGTGAGAACTTCTGTTAGTTTCATTAAAGATAGCCATTGTTTAGCTTCTGTAACTGTCTAGGCCTAAATGTGGAATATAAACTCAAGTACTTGTGTGTATGTGGTTTGCATATATTGGCTCAGAAAAAGTTATATAGTACACATCCCAAGTAGCTTTAGTAAGATGCAAAGGTTTGATAGAGTGACACAGAAAGTAACAGTTAATCTCTTCTGCACAGACATAGATTGTATTTCCCTCTTCCTAACAGTAAGTTATCATTGTTAGAAAACAATATATAGAGTTTTCACTTTCCATCATTGGATGATCCATGGATCAGGGAGATCATCTCAATATCCAATGATAATTAACATCACATATTTATTGAGAATTAACTCCTTCAAATTATAGGAGTGGTTAGATCCCTCTTGGTTTTATACTGGTACAGCTATAGCTAGTGCTTATGAGAAAACTGATGAAAATCCATAGTATGAATTTGCAATAATCCCAAAGAAAGAACTGAGGATCTGCATAAGCATCTCATAAAACCAATTAGGTTGGTAGAGTACATTAACCCAGGAAGAAGAATGAAGAGGATCAGAACTAGGGCAAAAAAGATGTTAAGACCAAGTATAAACGTTCCTGTTAGTCCCACTTAGCTAAGGATTTCATCAAATCTCTAGTGAAAGATTTGACATTTATTAGTCAAAATCTCTTTATACATTCAAATGTACACTTTGAAATGGTGAACTTTATATTATGTGAATTGTATTTCTCAATTAAAAAAATCTTTATTTACATATATCTACAGAAAATACACATAAGTATATAAATATATATTTTATTCATATGTATTTTCAAATTGAGATATGCAATTCCTGTAACACAAAATTATATATAAGTATATATTTACTTTTTATCATTGTGAATATGGTTGAGCCTACCTCATTTTAACAAAATCTATAGTATTCAAATAACTGTAATTTTTCATTATTGTAACAAATACCATTTTATCAATATAAAATAATTTTCAATATCAAAATAAAGTTTTAATCTAAAAGAATCCTTACAGATATTATTAGGTTATGTGTATAAGCCAGGTGGATCCCACTGCAATCAAACTTATGCAACAAGAGTAAGCATTTTAGATGAACACAAATTCTCCAAGAGAAAATACTGTCAGTGCAAGTTCTGTGGAATCTGATTATACCACACACATTTCACTAATACTAACACATCATAAGAACCCAGTTTATCTTACTAAAAATTTATGATTAAAACAAAGCCTTTATCCCTAAAACTCTAAGAATTATCTATTTTATAGGAGCATTTCCAATAAGATACAAGCTATTGGTTAATGTGACCCTTATTCTTTCCATAATAGTTACAGAAAAAGAAATTTTAAGTAAAATGTAAATTAAAAACCAGGCAGAGCTGAAGTCCCTAGATCCAGCTGCACTGCTCCTGACCACCTGAACACTATGCTTACATTTATATTTTCTATTTGTATAAAGGAGGGATTTTCCTTATAGTCAGACAATATTCTGACGCTGTCCTTAACCTGAAAGAGATAAAATGTCTATAGTCAATAATGAAAGTAAGCAGTTTCTATGTCCCCTTTAATTTCAGGATAGAGCAGGTGAAAAGAGGTTGATTAAAACCAAGTACAGTTCTGACAAAAAGACATTTTAACTTCTTGGCAGCATACGACTGACACCCACCCCCTGTTCGTAGAACAGTGTTTCTTGACTTCCTGGCAACCAAATTATCCTATTTCTTCTTCTACGTCTCTGCCAATGTATCTTTTGCTGTTCATCATCCTACCAAATTTTAAATACTAGAGCTTTGATAGACTGGAACCTAGGTCTTGTCTTCTTCCTCCATACGCTCTCCGTAGATGACTTCAGCCGGGCCCTCGGTAACCACATGGGTGATCACCTCCAATACTGTGCACCAGCCTAGTTTATTTCACAGTTAAAAATTTATGTTTTGCCAAATGTCTGCTTAATATCTCTACTAATTCTCAATCTGGCTACCTCTAATTGTACACTTCAAAGACACAGGAATCAGTCTTGGCATCTTCCACCCCCTAGTCCGTTCATTTCAGTGCATGTTACTTTGCCATCTAAAACACTCCTTACACACACTCTTACCCTAATCTTCTCATCTCTATTGCCACTCTGAGTTAAGCCAGCATTGGCCTCCTTATATCCTATCCACTCCTGGCCTCAAAGACTGACTCTCTACACTGCAGACTGAGTTATTTTGAAAGAACAAACCATGCTATACCCCTGCTTAAAATCCTGGATTTCCATTGTTCTTAAAATAAAGATAAGAAAATTTGACCTACAAATCCCTGTAAAATTGAACTCTGCTTACCTCACCATCCTCACCTTGAACAACTCTTCCATGACTCTGTGTTGTAACTACACTGCCTTTCTTTTTGGTCTCCAAATATTCTGTGTTCCTTTCTGCTTCAGAATCTCTTCTCACTTTGTCGACTCTGCCTGGAATGATCTTCCACACACTCTCCTCATTTACTGAGTTAATTCATCTTTTTATGGTTTGTCAAATTTCCTTAAGAAAGCTTCTGGAGACAAGAATAGGTTCCCTTGTGTTTTAATCCACCCGGGCTGCTATAACAGAACACCACTGCCTGGGTAGCTCATAAACAACAGACATTTATTTCTCACAGTTCTGGAGACTGGAAGTCAGAGATGAGTGCGTCAGCATGGTTGGGTTCTGGTGAAGGCTTGTAGACTGACAACTTCTCACTGTGTCCTCACTTAATGGAAGGGGCAAGGTTGTTCTTGGGCCTCTTTTATAAGGGCCCTACTCCCATTTATGAGTGTTCCACCCTTACAACGTATTTATTTACCAAAGGCTCCATCTCCTAATACCATCACAATGGGCACTAGGATTTCAACATATGACTTTTGAGGGGGACACAAATATTCAGACCATATCGCCTTGTTTTATGTCCTCTTAGCACTCTCTTCTTGACTCCTTTGTATACTTAGTACAACTGTACTTAAGCAATTGTGCTATTAATACATGTCCATGCTGGAATATAAGCTACAAGAGAGCATTTCTATCTTATTCACTGTTTTAACCTCAGGGCTTTCTTTACTACTGTATTCCAGGAGCATGGCAAATAAGATCAATAAATATCTGTTGAGTTAAAGATTAAAGAAACAAGGAAAATCTTTTTCTTTTAGAACATTTGCAGAAAATGGCAGTCCACTTGCTGTCTAGTATGCATGAAATAAATTATCATCAACAGGTAGAATAAACTGGGTGACATTTTACAATCATCCCTTGATCTAATCTCCTAAGAATTCTCTCAAGAATAAATCCAAAGCTGGTTTCCCATTTTTATATTTGTTCCTGTTTATGTACTCTTAGCAAAAGCCCTATTTTCCAGGCTAAATCAAGAAACTTATGCTTAGAAGGTATTGCTCCAAGTAATTAGAAAATTGAAATAAAAATTCAAGTATTTAATTTATATATTAAAAAAAGCAATACCATTCCAACTTGTGAAACTTGTCTCAGGAGTGTCTAGGGCAGCAGTTAAAGGTCATAGATATGTTGTAGCATTCAGTGCAGGAGTAACCAAAGTCATCGAATATCACCCCAAAACTTTATTAACTTGGGTATATTTTTCAGAAAGCCTCCAGGAGCAGGCAGATGGCATTCTCTTATTTGCACTATTCCACTGCAGAGAACTAAAGTTTAAACTATCAGCTACCTGCCATTTCTGGAATTGCTGCAGATAAAAACTCTTTGATGATTTCAGTTTTCTGCTGCTTGCTTGCAGGCTTTCAGAAAATAATTGCTACCATAAGAAACACTACTGAAATTGACAATAAACTGAATTTGGCTGGAAGTACATTGTAATTCTGTTCTATATTGGTGAGCTGCACTGCTGGGACTAGTGTTTGTTTAAAACCAAAACACCAAACAAAGCCCTGGCTTTAATGAAAATGTAGAGAGAATCATCTTTGAGATATTTATGGCTACTACAATTGAAGTTGTTTATTAGAAAAATAACATTAACTGCTTCTTTAAATGGGATTATTTGGGGAGTGTAAACTGCTCCCAATATACTTAGACATGTTTGGAATGGTATAGAATAGACAAAGAGAAACAAGTGTGAGTGAGGCATTTTGTGGAAAAGAAATAAAGACAGGCATGGGTACGGGGGAAAGTAGGGTAGAAGTGTAGGGAAAAAAATAAGAAAAACAGATATGAGAAATAACAGAAAATAAGTTGAGAAAAGTTATTAAAAGAAGAATAGAGAAAAGAGAATAAAGAATAAAGAATAGATCAAGATACGTATGCATGATCAAAATAGTCAAGCCCAACATGAAATAAATGTAACATCACAACCAGGATAACATCTAGAAGCCATTACTAATGAGTACTGAGTTGTACTGATAAGCAATTTAAGGCAAGGAGATAGAGAACAGTCTATTTTATTTTATTTTTTATTTATTTTTAATTTTTTAAAAAAGATTTTATTTATTTATTTGACAGAGATAGAGACAGCCAGCGAGAGAGGGAACACAAGCAGGGGGAGTGGGAGAGGAAGAAGCAGGCC
>NC_048231.1:74496104-74497303 GCF_002007445.2 Ailuropoda melanoleuca
GAGTAATAGCTATGTCATGTTAGGGGGTGACTTCTGAAATGGCTAGATCATGAGCACAGCAAATCCTCTCTTTAAAAAACAATGATAAAACTAGGAAAAAACTGTCAAAACAACAACTTCTGGAGTCTGGACACTGGCAAATGGCAAACAGTGAATTGAGAAGCATTTATTCAAGAAAAACTCTTGAACCTTAGTAAGAAGAGAGATCTGCTATATTTTAGCCTGGGAATGCTTCCGTAATATTGAAATAGAATAAGGATAAAAACCACATGTGGGAAAAACATGTGACAAAATTCAACACCCAGTAATAAAAACTCAACAAATCAAGAAGAGAAGGAAATTTCTTCAATCTGATAAAAGAAATTCACAAAACTCTGTAGCTAAGATTATATTTAATAGTGAAAGATAGAATATTTCCCCTAAAATCATATAACATGGCAAGGATTTCAGTTCTTTTTAACCTTTAGTATTAGAAATTCCAGCCAGTACAACCACGCAATAAAATGCAACAAAATCAGAAAACAAGAAGTAAAACGGTCTTTCTTCACAGATGATATAACCATGTACTGAGAAAATCTTAAAAAATCCCTCCCCCTCAAAAAGAAAAAAAAAAGAATTCTGTCAGAATATAAGATAAATATAAAAAAAATCAATTGCATTTCTATACACTAGCAATGAACAACCCAAAAATGAAATTAGGAAAATAATTTCATTCAAAATAGCACTCCAAAATTAAATATTTAGGATTAAATTTAAGAAACAAAGGCCAAGGCTTCTACACTTAAAACTACAAAATACTGCTGACAGAAATTAAAGCAGATCTAAATAAATGTCAGGGTATTCTATGTTCATGGGTTGGAAGACTCATTAGGATGGCAGTTCATCTCACACCAATCAACCAGATTCAGTGTAATCCCTATCAAATCTCAGCATGCTTTTTTGCAGAAATTGGCCACTCAATCTATACATGGAAATGAGAAAGATCCAAATGGCCAAAACAATTTTGAAGAACAAATTTGGAGGACTAATACTTTCTAATTTTAACATATATTATAAAGCTACAGGATACTAGACAATGTGTCATTGGCATGACAGAAACAGATCAATGGAAAAGAACAGAGGGTCTAAAAATATCTCATATTTATGGTCAATTGATTTTTGATGAAGATGTCAAAGTAATTACATGAGGAAAATATAAT
>NC_048231.1:74497418-74691325 GCF_002007445.2 Ailuropoda melanoleuca
AAGATTTTATTTATTTATTTGACAGAGATAGAGACAGCCAGCGAGAGAGGGAACACAAGCAGGGGGAGTGGGAGAGGAAGAAGCAGGCTCATAGCGGAAGAGCCTGATGCAGGGCTCGATCCCATAACGCCGGGATCATGCCCTGGGCCGAAGGCAGACGCTTAACCGCTGTGCCACCCAGGCGCCCCGAGAACAGTCTATTTTAGAGAATTCCAGAATACTGTGTTGAACTCACAAGAGTCAGTTAAAATTGTGGAATCTTAAAGATAGGGCTGAATCTTACCTCCATTTATATAAAAGTTTCATATAAAGGTTTGGTTCCTTGCTTAATTCCCTACAAGTTTACCATTGTTGCTTAATTCCCTACAAGTTTACCAATTTTCCAATATATATACCGTAACAATGCATATACTATGGTAAGCAACCAAAATATTAAGAGAAAGGAGGCAAAAAGAAACCTGAAGACAGCCAATTTCATTTTATCTCGACTTACTAGGGTCTCTACCTCCTGCTGATTGCTGTCAGATATTTGTGATATACAGAACATGTCCATAAGCAATAACATTTTTTTAATTAAGTGGATTGTATCATGGTAAATTGGTACTGAGGATATTACCACTGTACTTTCCAAAGTCTTGATAAATCAGATATGTACCAAAATTATTCCTACACTTATTAACTAAGGAGCAACTCAAAGTAAAATGTTCTAAGAAGAGAAGAAAGGCAGATTGTCACAAGGTAGCCCTGATTTAATAAGGAATAGCAAATAAGAGGATACAAATGTATCTATCCAAGAGAACAAAGAGGTAAGGTGCATTGGTAAACATAGATTTGAGTCTTTCCCCTCTTAGTTTAACTGGGGGTGTCCATAGAGTTCTCCAAGTTTTATGGAAATCCTATACTTTTCACTCACTTCTTAATGATCCTATTCTATTATATTCATCTGATCTTCAAATACAATTCATATTTATTCAATACTCTATGTACTAGGTGCTTCAATGAGCACTTTCAATCATATCACATATCTAACCTTCCCAACANATCATATCACATATCTCACCTTCCCAACAAACCAATGGAGTTTAGTAGTCCTACTTTACAAAAGAGGAAAAGTTAAGGCTGAAATTAAATAATTGGATCACGAGTAATAGCTATGTCATGTTAGGGGGTGACTTCTGAAATGGCTAGATCATGAGCACAGCAAATCCTCTCTTTAAAAAACAATGATAAAACTAGGAAAAAACTGTCAAAACAACAACTTCTGGAGTCTGGACACTGGCAAATGGCAAACAGTGAATTGAGAAGCATTTATTCAAGAAAAACTCTTGAACCTTAGTAAGAAGAGAGATCTGCTATATTTTAGCCTGGGAATGCTTCCGTAATATTGAAATAGAATAAGGATAAAAACCACATGTGGGAAAAACATGTGACAAAATTCAACACCCAGTAATAAAAACTCAACAAATCAAGAAGAGAAGGAAATTTCTTCAATCTGATAAAAGAAATTCACAAAACTCTGTAGCTAAGATTATATTTAATAGTGAAAGATAGAATATTTCCCCTAAAATCATATAACATGGCAAGGATTTCAGTTCTTTTTAACCTTTAGTATTAGAAATTCCAGCCAGTACAACCACGCAATAAAATGCAACAAAATCAGAAAACAAGAAGTAAAACGGTCTTTCTTCACAGATGATATAACCATGTACTGAGAAAATCTTAAAAAATCCCTCCCCCTCAAAAAGGAAAAAAAAAAGAATTCTGTCAGAATATAAGATAAATATAAAAAAAATCAATTGCATTTCTATACACTAGCAATGAACAACCCAAAAATGAAATTAGGAAAATAATTTCATTCAAAATAGCACTCCAAAATTAAATATTTAGGATTAAATTTAAGAAACAAAGGCCAAGGCTTCTACACTTAAAACTACAAAATACTGCTGACAGAAATTAAAGCAGATCTAAATAAATGTCAGGGTATTCTATGTTCATGGGTTGGAAGACTCATTAGGATGGCAGTTCATCTCACACCAATCAACCAGATTCAGTGTAATCCCTATCAAATCTCAGCATGCTTTTTTGCAGAAATTGGCCACTCAATCTATACATGGAAATGAGAAAGATCCAAATGGCCAAAACAATTTTGAAGAACAAATTTGGAGGACTAATACTTTCTAATTTTAACATATATTATAAAGCTACAGGATACTAGACAATGTGTCATTGGCATGACAGAAACAGATCAATGGAAAAGAACAGAGGGTCTAAAAATATCTCATATTTATGGTCAATTGATTTTTGATGAAGATGTCAAAGTAATTACATGAGGAAAATATAATCTTTTCAACATATTGTGTGCTGNAAAATATCTCATATTTATGGTCAATTGATTTTTGATGAAGATGTCAAAGTAATTACATGAGGAAAATATAATTTTCAACATATTGTGTGCTAACACATTGGATAGTCACACATGGAAAGGTTAACTTAGATCCTTACCTTACATCATATACAAATATTAATTCAAAATACATTCTAGACCTAAATATACTGAAGACTTAGCTAAAATTATAAAACTTTTAGAAGACAACATAGGAGAGAGTCTTCATACCTTGGATAAAAATCTCTTAAATACAGCAACAAAAGCAGAATTCAGAAAATAAAATAGCAATTTGAATATCTTCAAAATAAGCACTTTGCACTTCAAACCACTAAGAAAATGGAAGAAAAAAAAAAGCCACACCACAAACAGAGAAAATACCTAACAAATCACACATCCGATAAAGGATTTGTAACTAGAATTTGAAAGGTAAAGCATACTTGCAGCTCAGCAATAAGAAACAAATACCTGAATTTTTTTTTAATGGCAAAAGATTTGAATGGAATAGACATTTTCCTAAAGGACATATATAAATAGTAAGAACACTAAAAGACAGTCAGCATCATTGCTCATTAGGGAAATGAACATCAAAACCACAAGATGCTACTTTACTTCCACTAGAATGGCTGTAATGCAGACAATAACAAGTATTGGGGAGGATGAGCAGAAACTGGGAACACTCACGTATTGCTGGTGGAAATGTACAATGGTGTAGTCACATTGGGAAATAGTTTGAAAAAAGTTTTAAACATTAAGCAACATTTTACTACACAAGTCTGCCATTTCTATTCTAGGAGCCTGCACAAGAAAAATGAAAAGAAACCTGCGTACGAAAACTTGTACATGAACAGTTATAGCAGTATTGCTCACAATAGCCAAAAGCAGAAACAACCCAATATCCATCACCTGATGAATAATTAAACAAAATGTATATCTATACAATGGAATTTTATTCAGGAAAAAAGGGAACTATTAATACATGTTACAACATGGATAAATTTTACTTTGAGATTATGCTACGTGAAAAAAGCTGGATGCAACAGAGCATATATGTATGCATCCATTTATATGAAATGCCCAGAATAGACGAATCTATAAAGACAGAAGATAGATTATTGGTTGCCTAGAGCTGGAAATGGGAACAAGTGACTTCAGCAAAGTATGAGATCTCTTGAGGCTGGTGAAAATTTTAGAAAACTGAATTGTGCTGATGGTCGCCTGAGTGTGTAAATTTATTAAAAACCATTGAATTGTACATACACGGTGAGTAAATTTTATGGCATGTAAATTAGACCTTAACAAACCTGTTTTTAAAAAAGAATAGCCACAATTTATTAGCCACACCTTTTTTCATGCAAATTAAAAATAAATGTTTTAAACATTTTTTTAATCTTCAAGTCTTCAGAAGTATTTGTTATTTTTAGATAAAGAAACTGAAACAAACTTAAATAGCATGTTCTAGCTTTCTCAACTAGTAAAAGGGACATTAGAATTTGAACTTACTTGTGAATTAAAACTCCACGACTTTAACCACGATGTTATACTGCCTAGTCTCAGAATAATCCCTTGGTGGGCACCTGGGCGGCTCAGTCTGGGCGGCTCAGTTGGTTAAGTGTCTGCCTTTTGCTCAGGTCATGGTCTCAGGACCCTGGGATAGAGTCTAGCTTCAGGCTCCCTGCTAACCTCTCCCTCTGCCTGCCACTCCCCCTGCTTGTGCTTACTCTCTCTCTCTCTGTCAAATAAATAAATAAATAAATAAATAAATAAATAAATAAAATCTTACAAATCTTAAAAAAAAAAGAATTCCTTAGTTATGCTAAGTAATAAGTCTAAGTGAAGTACAGAACTCTTTTAACACACGGTGGTACTCTTCTGTTACAGGTTCACTTGTGTTCCCCACCCCAAATTCATATGTTGAAGCCCTAATTCCCTGTACCTTAAAATATGACCTTATTTGGAGATAAGCTCTTTAAAGAAGTGATTAAGTTAAAATGAAATCTTTAGAGTGGTTCCTAATCTGATCTGACTGATGTCCTTATAAAACAAGGAGATTAAGACACACAGGGAGACCACAGGGATGCATGAGAACAGAAAAAAGACCATAATAAAAGTTAGTGAGAGGGTGGTCACCTGCAAGCTGTGAAGAGAAGTCTCAGAAGACACAAAGCTACAGGTACCTTGATCTTGGACTTCTCGCCTCCAAAACAGTGAGAATATAAATTTGGATATTTAAGCCACCCAGTTTATACTATTTGGTTATGGCAGCCCTACAAAACTAACATACCCTCTAAGGCCATAATATTGTGGGAGCCACAAGGCAAAATAAATAATGAAAATTACTGAGTTAAAGATAATTTAGGGGATAATTTCTTTATTCTGTCTTTTCTTTAAATACCCAGTTTTTCTACTACATGGATAGAATTTGATTATTATTCATTACTATCACACATACTAAATTTGGGTAAATGAATATTTTCTGAAGACCTAAATTAATGGATTGGTGAACAAATATTCCAAACACCTCATTTCTTACACTCCAATGTAAATATTTATAAAATTCTATGTGTTTGTTTTTCCCATATCCCCTACTTATTTACTTATTTATTTTATACTACTGAGGTACTACTGGGTAAATTTTAGCTGTTTGTTTCAGAAGCAATCCAGAGGGTTAACCAAGCATCCAGTTTACTTCCATTTTATCACAGAATTTATCACTTGGAAAAATATATAGAAACCTATATACATATACACACATACCTCAGTCCTTTGCTGTGTCTGTATCGATTTCTCCTATAGGCCTCATTTCATAATGTGCCCTGAAAATTAAATCATCTATTTAGTTCCAATATGACCTAAGAATTTAATTGGATTTGTAGGCAGTAATTTATGTAATATTAATGGATACTTTTCAAAAGTAGCTAATTAACAGCTGACCTTTAATTTCCCTTTTAAAGAAAAGGAACTGAGCATAATAAAAAAAAAGAAAGAAAGAAAGAAAGAAAGAAAAGAAAAGAAAAAAAAAAGGAAAGAAAAACTCAAATCCTTTTCTCCCCTCCTAGCAGTGGTGTAGATTTAATTAGCAGGAAGACAGCATCCATCAGGGATGTTTGGAGAGCTGTGTGATACATTATGTATCTGATTACACTATGCCTATGAAAATGGCTAAATAATTTAAATGCAATTCAATAAAAATGTATTTTCAATGGAAACTTAGGAGTTGGGTGATAGATTAAAAGCTTCCAATAACACAAAGATTTTATAAGATACTGCTATGAAAATTCAGAATAAAAGATTACATTTTGTTTCCCCTTTTATATAGATAGATTTCTTAGTTTTGTGTTGTTTTCATAACAGCCTAGAATACATACCTATTACATTATCTGGATGCATTGTGAAAGAAAGTGTAAGAATTCAGCTTTACCATTACAGTTAAGATACACAGGCAGAATTGCCTTCGTTATGTGATCATTTTTTTTAGTTTGATTCTGATGTGCCCAAGACCCTACTGAAATGGGCCAATCTTTCATTCATCTGCAAAAGATTAATGGCCTTGCTTTCCTCTAGCCCACAGTCAGAATAGTTAGCCCCTCCTAGCACTGATTTTCCATGTTATGCAAAGTATGTTGGTGGGCTTCTATAATTCCCTGGTGGGAAGGGATTTGTTTCTGAAAAAAGTACCGAAATGATTTTCACTAATTGGCCCCTTTGTTGGCAGGCAAAGCAGAGAGGCCAAGGACTAGAAGGCGGCCATGAAAATTTAGCTACAAGCTTCATCTAAAAGCTATCCCTGTAGGTCAGCAATGACTTTAGCTGGCCCAGGTATATGGGGGAATGGCTCTCTGCTCTATCGGAATCTATTTTGTGGATAAATAAAACAGTGCTATTTATCTTAAATGGTGCCTAATAATGTACCTCCCTCATTTACTATATTATCTCACTTACATAATTAGCTGTAATTATTCACTTGCATAATTACTAATTCAAGATCTATATAGATCAGTTTTACACAAAATGAGGTCCCTGAATCACCTGCATCAGTTTTACCCTGAGTGCCTGTTTAATATGCAGATTTCTGGGTCCCACCCCAGAATCACATTCTGCCTTTAGAAAAGGCCCTGGGGTAAGCCCTAAGCTTGCTGACGCTGGGGAACCATGGCTCTGATGATAAGATTTAAGCTGTGTGGGGTCTTCAAAAGCTCTTCTCCTCAGAGAGTAGCTGTACCTTGTGCTCTTTAAGCACATAAATCTTATAACCAAATGTCACTAAGAAAAAGGTTGAGAATTGAAAATCAATATCACAAAGAGTTTCCCCTGGAACATCTTAATGGTCAACCCATTTGATTTCAGCCTCTTACCATCACACAGATTCTTGAAGGAAATTCTGTGATTGTTCTCACTTTGCTAATGGTCCATTAACACCAGTTTATTGATTTGAGGAAGCTTTAATTCCTGGAAAAAAAAATTACTTGGAGCCAAAAGACGTGGATTTTAGCCCTGGTTTGCTGTGTATAGTCTCTGAGGCCTTAGGCAAGAAAGTTCCTCACTATGTGCCTCTGTTCCCTCACCTGTAAATTTAACTTGATAATACTTGCCTAACTTACGTTTACACAACTAGTTAACCAAATTATTTAATATTTCTTAGTCTCATGCTAATGATTTTTTCCAAAGGTTCCTAAGATTTCATATAAAAGTGCTATAAAACAATTTTGTAATATTATATACAATTATAAGATAGAATTATTAGTTTTTTCCTTTCCACACTATTCTATATAGACTGATAGACCTTGTCCAAAATATCAGTTTTGAAGAAAACTGCTGAATCCTTTTTCCCTATTGGTGTTGCTTAATTGTTAGTTAGTTAATTGTTAATCTTAATTGTTAGTTTGAGGTCTTTTTTGCATGTTGTCCTTAGAATGAGGGGGGCTGCTATTCTCTGGAATCTCTTGCCTGCCATGATGAAACAAAGTTGTTACATTACTGAGAAATTCAGCATTGAGGAAAAGAAATTGAACTATCACAATACAATCATATTTACCTTCAAACTAATCTTACCATATTTCTCCAGGAAGATGGGTACAAAAATCTTCTCTGTCCTAAAAGTTTATTATTTACCTATATAGTACTACCAGTTAGATAAGGGCACAAAATAGTCACAATGTGCAAATATCAGACCCCTGAAAAGTTTGGCAAGGAGAAAAATGACAGTAGGCTAAGGCATTTGGCTAGTAAAAAACAAACCTTTTTCATGCATCTCAAAAGATTACTTTATATAACTGGATTAAGTTCTTGGTGACATTTAAAATGTAAAGTCTCCCAGGACAGACAATTTTTATATTTTGTATTCTGTGGACCTCCTTCTAACATAACAGCTTGTTCAATGAATGTCTTTGACATTGGTTATAAATTTAGGCTGAAAATAATTATCTCACTTTAGTTTAATCACTTTTATTTGATTTATCTCTTTTTAAAGAAACTACCCAGATATATTGATGAAATAAAAATGAAAAAAAATCAACTCAATTATAATATTTTTTCTTTTTAACTTTAAATTTAAGTCCAGCAGAAGAATTCATAAAATTAGTTACACAGCCAAGCTGAATGACTAATACTCTCAACAAGAGAGTCTCTGTACCAAATTGGGAGATCCCAAAAGTATGCCGGGATGTTCAATTGATCCCATGAGAATGCTCTATGATGGATCCACTTCTGGTGTCTTTTGGGGTGCAATTCATGATACTTAACACAAATCTATCTTTGAAAATGGGAAAACAATCATCTCAGTAATAGGCTCTGGATTGTCTTCTCCACAATTCAGATATGAAAACACAGTGCCATTCATTCTTTTCAAGAGTGTTTGGTCTTGGGTTTATGCAAGAAAATGGGACTGGCCCCTTCCTTCCTAAAAAGTACCAAGGAGACCTTTTTTTATGTGTTTGTGCAAATGAAGGAGAAAGAATATTTCCGAATAAAGAGAAACACTGGAGGAGACAGTCACTCACTACTAGCTTTTTAATCAGGGACCCAACTGCTCAAAATTATTTTGACCAAAAGGGGTATTAACTGCTGTGGGAAATCCACTGTATTTGAACTCACTTGTATGCTTACAAGTTTCTATCATATTTTATGAGTTAATCAAATAAACAGAGTTTAAAAAAATAATGAAAATATTAATGGGGATATTTTAAAAAGCACAATACAATCTTTTTTTAGAGTAATTGTGACTTGTCTCCTTTTTATATCCTTTTTGAAGGACAAATATTCATCATCTTAATATTTCTCTTTCTGCATTACTACACCGTACTACTTTAGTACTGCCTCAAAAATCAGAACAACAGAATTCAGCCTGTTCAATTAATGAATTAAGGCCGAATAAATAGATCACCATTTTAGAAGCTCAAAACCAGCTGCAAGTGTGTCAGTAACATGGTTCAGGTAAGCTGATTTTTTTTTTATGAGGCAATAAGCTAGGCTTCAATTGCCCAAATTTTCAATAGGTTCCTTAGCACAGAGGTGGCTATCAGGAGTGGACAGCCATAAACAATTTGTTCCCAATCCAAAAGAAGAATTTGGTAACCTACTGTTGTCATCATTGCTATTGCTGTTGACCTTACCACTGCTTGCCCGAACTGCCAAAATGACCACCTTCTCTGTATACTATGTTTTTGGTTTTTTTAACTGTAACACACCAATCTGTGTTATCTTGTTAAATCTCTTTCTATACATTATGCCGTGTTTCTGGCTTATATTTAANGCTTGCCCGAACTGCCAAAATGACCACCTTCTCTGTATACTATGTTTTTGGTTTTTTTAACTGTAACACACCAATCTGTGTTATCTTGTTAAATCTCTTTCTATACATTATGCCATGTTTCTGGCTTATATTAAAAAAAAAAAGCAATGTTGTTTTGGAAATGGATAACACACAGGCAGCGTATATAGCCATAAATGTAGTAACTTTTATAATTATAAAGCTCTGGAGGGAAGAACAAACTTAGATTAACTATGATCTACTCCGGAGAGTTTTTTAATTACCAACCCCAGTGGGAAATGAGTGGTGACATAAAACAAAATAAAACAAAACCCGCCAACCTAAAATGGACATAAGTTTGGGTATTAATAAGAAAATTTCCACCTAGGAAGAGATAAGATGTATGATGGTGTTGCCATCTGCAGTCATTAGAATATGGATTAGCTCTCCAGCTCTTTCTCTCTGTCAGCCTGAGTGATCACAGAGATATTTGCTTCTCAGTTAAGTAAACTAGCTAATTATCATACTAAAAGTCTGATTTTCTAAAAGGACAATTGAAAAATCCATTCCAAAATTAGAGAGATAGATTTCTAAGGCAATATCCTTTTCAATCCTTTCAGGATTGGAGTGGAAAATCATAATCTTTCTTGACAAATATATACTCTAAACTTCCATCCACACCTTCAAATATTCCAAATGCTTCCAACATGCAATCACGAAGAAATGAACTTTTGAAGATAGATTTTCTTTTCAACTTTTCCTTCCCAAAATCTCTCACATTATACAATTCTCTTTTAGCCAACAGTTTACACCAATAGTCAATACCTTGCAGGTTTTTCAATGGCTTCTCTGCATACATTTGGAGCACTAATTGTATTGATATATGGTTAAATTCTGTTTTTCAGTGGGGGCAAATTTCACTAACTGTGCATGGAAACAGGAAACTGCTGTCCTGCTTCTGCAAAAAAATTCCAGCAAATATTTTAAAGAAATATATACAAATAATTCCACTGAAGTTTACTGGCAAAAACAAACAAAAAACAGGCATACTGTAGTCCATTAAGAAGAGCACAGCTGCCACAGCACAGTAAGCATGCAATGCTCTAATGTTCAATCACAGTCTCAACAAAAGGAAAGTCCTTATGAGATCTGCATGAGATTATGCAACCATCCTTTACTAGCCAAAGAAAGGTAACATTTTAGCCCAATTCTCCTGGGTGCCTTACCTCTGGTTGAACGAAATGGAGTCCTATTTAGCTGCCTGTTATGCTGCTGTTCATAAATTGCTGTTCTTTCTCCACCTCCTCCTTAATTTCCTCCTGTGTGTTCAGCTAATTGCCTGGGAATGCCATTATTAAAACCCAAATTACAACTTTCCCACTAACCCAACACCCTCTCAATTCTCAAAACACCTGGGCTAAATGTTGACTTCTCTGCATTTCACTTCAGAGATTTATTCTCAGGTTAGCTCTAAAGGAATTCTGACACTGAAAAACGGGTGTGGGGGTGCTGGGGGGTTGGAAGGAAGGTGTCAGAAATCGAAACAAGCATCATTTGGCCCCCGATAACTTTGGATTATCTTTATGGAACAGTTGATTGAAATAGATTGACCAACCGTGGTATTTACATGTCATCCAAGGTTTGCAATCTTGTTTGTCTTAGGCTGTGAAAGATGCCAAAGAAGACAGTTTTGTCTAAAGGAATAAAAGCTTTCAGGACAGGTAATATCACATATTCAAAATGTAAACCATTAAGGAAGATGCCAAGTACTTTTCATGGATTGGGCTGTATTAACCAATACTTGACTGAGGGGAGTTAAAAGGAAGACTGTGAGAAGAACCTGGATGAATTAAAATCTCTGATAAGCCATCAATTTCTCACCTATCCAATGGTGAATCACTTTTTCTTCAAAAAAAAAAAGATTTAGTGAGGGTCTCTTGTAAGAGTGCTTTGCAAAATATTGAAACTTGTAAAAAATAAATTATGTTAATAAAACATGTCACCATGAGGGTCTTCCAAAAGAAATTAATGAACCAAAAGTGTGTTTCAAATGTTTACTTTCCTGTAACTTTCATAGCACATGAATTTTTCACTATTTTCTCTGACTTTTCTTTACATAACTTTAGTTTATTATAAAAATTCCCAATATTGTATGGAGATAAAATTGTTTTTGACATCTAGCTTTTGTTTTTGTTTTTTTTCTTCCACTGAACTTATTTGCTAATCAGTTACCTGAATGATAGAGCTGCCTTTTCAGTGATCTGAAAGACATGTTCTGCCTCACTGGGCCTATGCAATTCCTACACCAATACATTCTGACGGAGGCCATTCTGAAGCATCATTTGTGATAATAGGTGTTTACTTCCAGGTCTGTCCTTCTCACTGTAGAGGCCCAGACAGTACCTCACATAGGAACTATACTCTAGTCCACAACATATTTAACTTCACAATTCCCTGGGCCCAAATAGGACTTCAAATTAAAGGGCTAAATGAATAATTTTTGTGAGAGCTGTACTCTGGTTAAAAGAAAGGGGGAGGGACTCCAAATAAAGGGGTACTCAAAGTTAACCTTTGAATCACAGAAATTTGCACCCAGAAGGCAATTTTGTGATATTCTTAGCTAGTAACCTTGTTTTTAAGATGATCAAACTGAGACTTAAGGAAATAAAGGTGACCTGGTTTAACTTTCACCTTATGTTCTATCCAAGGTACACAGCATAGAATTACTTAGAAAACTTATGATAACCAGAGTGACTGGGTGACTTGGTTGGTTAAGCAACTGACTCTTGATTTCGGCTCAGGTCTTGATCTTAGGGTCCTTGGATCAAGCCCTGGATCTGGCTCCGTGTTCAGTGCAGTCTGCTTGAAGATTCTCTCCTTCTCCCTCTACCCACCTCCCACCCCATTCATGCTCTTTCTCTGTCTCTAAAAATAAATAAATATTTATTAAAAAAAAAAGAAAATAAACCTTATGAGAACCTTCCTCATCAGAATGACTAAATCCCAAAGATCAAATTGATCAAAACTGATTTCAGAACTGGGGTCTTTCTTTCCTATGTACTCTCCACTTTTTATGAGTCCCTACTGAATTCTTCACATCCATAAAGCAGTATTATTTTAGAGGCATGCTAGACAACGAATCTATCAGGTGCTTCTGCCCTTGGTAACACAAATTGCTTAAGGATCTTTTATCAGCCCAAAGGGGGAGTTGCCCCATGGCAAGTGATTGAACTGTGGTTCTCAAATGCAATTGTACATCAGAATTATCTGGGGAGCCTTCAAAATTCCAGTGCTTATCCCACACTTCAGACCAATTAAGCCCAGGATGGGTGGTGGGACTCAGGCATCAGAACTTTATAAATCTCCCCAGATGGCTGCAAAGTGCAAAGAAGATGGAGAGTCACTGATTGGAGGCCAATTTATTAGGAAGTGAGGGTGATCCTTCCACCTTCTGAGGAATAGCGCAGGGTTTTATTATACACTGTTTCCTACAGACACTGACAAAGCTTCACCCATGAAACAATTTAGGCTAATAGACTGATAACTGACTGAATATTCTTCTTCCAATAGAATCCCTAAATATTTTATTGGAAGTTATTTTCAAACTGACAAAACAGGTTTTACCCGAGTTATTTTGGCCCAAGTCTGGACACCAATGCTGAACAGATAGATATGAAGGGTTTGATTTCACTGAAAAAAGATAGCTTTCAAGTCTGCCTCCACATCACACACTTCCATTTACCTAATTTACCTCCTATCAGTATAACTTTGGGCCATTTTGACTCCCAAAGACACCCCTCAGAATTTTAATTGGTCCATTTGTAACCTAAATATCATCTGGGAACATAGTTTGCTCTTGTTTATCGATATGCCCAAGCCAAATGGTACATTTTTGTTTGTATTTAGTTCAAACCCTGCTGTTTCAGCATATGTTTTATAATCAAATGGTGCCCCACACAGTCTCACAGGTAAATAGAAATCCTTGGGTGTCAGCTGCACGTGAAACCATTCACTTTGAGGTATTCATTTCCTGATCCATGAATCCCAAGCAATGAACAGGTTTGAGTTTATCAGCAGACAGTCTTGCCAAAGGGTCTGCAAGAATAACCAAATGGAAACCAGCAGATGATTCAGGAACACCTGCCTGATGCTTCTGTTGTTGGTTGCTTGCCCAAGTCAACCATTTCAAAAGAGGGAGTGTGAGCTACAATTAGATCTCAAGATTTGACATGGTTGTTGAATTGTAATGGAAAGCCATATGCATACTCAATCTGAGGAGAAAATCGTGTTGTGCTGAATTAGGTACAGTGTTGGTTTTGTCCAGATTTCTGGAGAACTAGCAAACCATGTTCACTTTAACGTGACCATCAGTTTGAGGACAACTGGATGGCTTGTATGATCTATTCCTTAGACACCTGCCCCTCTTTTAAAGCAAAATCTACCACATAGCCTTAAAAACAGCTCTTTAAATTACACTTAGAATCTTATATTGAGGAATGATTCATGGGGAAGTTAGGCTAGACTATCACAGAGATCAGAAATTCCAAACAAGCACTTTGTCAAAGTTGTGTACAACAGTTTTCTTCAGCAGCTAAGTCTTTTGTTACCCTCCTATCCTTGTATCTCATAAAAGGATTGCATACATGAAAGAATTCAAATCTATGGTGTAACTGCTTTCTTATTCCTGAAAAGATAGATTTCCCAGCACATCTTCACCCACTACTTATCCAAACAAACTTAGTTGTGTACACATCCTTAGCAATCTCTCTGTGGAAGACATAGGCCTTCAAACATCCCATTTGCTTTCCTGAATTTCCCAGGATGCCTTCTCTTTAGGTAGGGGTCATGTGACTACTTCTGGTCAATGAAGTGAGGGAAATTGATGCACATCACTTCTGACTGAGATAGTCAAGTGATTTGGAGTTATTTGAAGGTTTTTAAAGAAATAAAAGTAAAATCCTTAGTCCTTAGTAGGAAGAGTCCATATAGTAAAATCTCACGTTAATGGTAATGGGAAGAAGGTTAGCAATAATTGTGTTATTTTTTCCCATGCTATTGGTCAGAACTACTTTTCAAAATTTTCCCCAAAACTCCCTACCAAGTACATTGAGAAAAAGGTCACTCCTCTATCTCCAAGCTGTGATCAAGAGTAATTGTCCCTGATAACTTTACTCCAGAGATAGCACAATTAGTAATAAGGGGATTCGTTCTTTTCAAGGGCCATGTCTTGAAATGCAATCCTTCATCATTTCTTAGTTGGAATCATATCTCCCTTTAGACAGTTGTAACTCAGTATCTCGTAGACTAGGTCATCTGTGACTGCTTAGTGAGCTTACATTATAATTATGCAAAATTAAAATGAATCTGAATATTTCCTCCACCATAGCAGGAATTTAGTATATAACAAGGGACCTCAAAGAGGATCTAGCTTGTACTCAAAAGTCAGTCTATCAGATGCATCTTCCACATTATTTCTTGAGTGTCAATGGCTGGTGTCTCCCAAACCCTTGGAAAGAGCCTTTATGCTAACAATGCTGACAGAGATTCTTGAGGGAACATAAATTTCTATGCAAAGGGTGTAGTTTCTGTTTTCAAAATCACATATATTTGGGGTAACAGAATGCTTGATTCCATGAAAGAATAAAGAGAAGAACCTCATGCCCAACTCCCTAGTAAACTTTGTCTTCTGTTCAAGGACACCATTGTTCGTGGCAGAGTGTCAGAGTTGACCATTAATTAATAGTTTTTAGATCGCTTCCTCTAACTATAAAGGACCAAAGTGGTTATACAGACAATAGATGTGAAGAAGTCACACTCCCAGCACAAGGTACTAAAATCTGAATCTCTGCTTAACCAGATCAAATGTCCTGATGGATATTTGAACTCAAGATTCACATTGGTTCTTACACATAAAGGAAAGGGAAGCTGACAAAGTCACATGCCCAAGAAAGGTTAGCAATCAATGTTGCTTTTGTCATATATCATGAAAAATTTGATTTTCTCCTATATTCTCTAAGCAAGTCTCCCATTTTGTTGTCAGGAAAAAAAAAAAAAAAGACCAAAGTGAAAAAGACCAGCGCTGATAGTACAAGATGGTCTATCTTCTTTTTCCCAATCGAAGTGGAGAAGGAATAAACACGAATACCTCAGTACCTGAATGAGAATTCAAAGGGTAACTGAGAGCAGGAAATGTCTTGATAATAGGGAACAGGCAGAAAATAAATCATTTTAGATAGGCAAAGAGATTGATTTGTCTCAAGGCCTGATTTGATACACAGCTTTGGATGAATAGCTTTACTAAGCTGAGTATTTTCCATTTGACCAGATCTATTTTCTACTCTTCACCCTATTCTTTGCTTCCAGAGGCTGACCCTTTCGACTGTATCAACCAGACTCTTTTGCACTCTGGCTTCTGTTTGAGTTTCCTCAATGGGAGGAAGGCAGGATATAGACTGGAGAGACAAGACAAAAGTCTGGTTATTTATTTACTCCCTTCCTGCAGGGCATGCGTTGGCGGTGGCTGTGTTCTCTTATAAGGTCACAGCTCCTGTAGGGTTGACTTACCTTACGGGTCAGCTGCAGCTACAGCAACAGCTCTTGCTACAATATTTTCTGGGTTCTGATAATTCTCTCCCCTTGTTTCTCAGGGCTTAGCCTATGTGTGCTTTGCCATCTCCTATTGATTTTTCTTAGCCCTACGTATGCCTTTGTGAATAATTCATTAATCTCCCCTCAATTATTCAATTCCTACCCTGATAATTTACTGTGTCCCCCCTTTGGGGTTCCCTGGATCACTCTGGATCCCACAGTTGGTTGTTGCAATCATGTTTTGTATTGGGTGTTCAGCTGAGGGCACAAGTGGGATTTGAAATTCCAGTTCCTTCTCTCTTACCCAGTAGTGGACCTGTGAGCACAGCTCCTCCATATGGAGGGGTAAATTTCAGTCCCTTGCAAAAAGCCCCATGCAGGCTAGCGATGTCATCAGTAATCTTGCTCAGCAAATAGAAATACTCTATTTTAGGTGCCTTGCATCAGGCCTGGGAATGTTGACTGGATAATTTTCCTGAGAGAAAAGAGAGAAGTTGCAGTACAAATGAAGCATGATTGAGCTAGAATTTTTGCTAACAGTGAAAGGAGTCCAGATTCTGTAGGAAGCAGAGGGAAGAACTGTTAAGAGTTATGCTTGTCCCCTCCTTTTAAAGGACAGGCATTATCTTCTACATACTCCATTTTCTTCAAACAAATGATACATGGTCCAGTTTTAAGTAATTAATAAAGCTTGTGGCAAATTGTCTACTAGGCCTTCTAATCTTTTCCTCAAACAACTCAATGATATATAACCTACTTCTAGGTAATTTTCAAAGCCTGTGGCAAAAATGTCTACTAAATCCCCAGCCTTTTCCTCATAAAATTCATTTGTTATGCTTATTTTTTCCCCAGAGACATATACTACATAGCTAAATACTTTATTTCTTATTGGAAAAGTTTCTAAATATTTAAACAAAAAATATAGATATCTACATTCCTTTTTTTCCCCCTAAAAATTAAACAGACAACATACCATATGATTTTTGAGAAAATTCCTTGGTTAAGGCTGGGACTTTATTTATTTATTCCTCAGTACCCTTGATACGATTCTGCCATCCAAAAGCTTAGAATATAGGGGTGCCTGGGTGGTCAGTTGGTTAAGCACCTGACTCTTGGTTTCAGCTCAGGTCATGATCTCAGGGTCATGAGATTGAGCCCTGTTCTGGGCTCCACACGGAGTCTGCTTGAGATTATTTCCCTCTTCCTCTCCCTCCCCCTTGCTCGTGCTCATGCTTGCTCCCTCAAATACATACATACATACATACATACCTAAAATCTTCAAATGCCTAGAATATAAAGCATTGCATCTTCTTCTGATCTTTACTTAACCTCTGTTTTAAGATCATGCACTCTATAATTGTCATTCTGTTTGCCAAAGTGGAGTGCTTGCTTTTATCCCTCAATAATTTTTAGACAATTTCTTACTTTTAACATGGAATTGCTTAAGTTTTCAGAATTTTGAAATTTGGATTTGAAAGTTTTGATGTGCAAGCACCTGTTATTTTTTAAATCCTCAGATGTGATCTTGCTTTATATGAAAATTTATAAAAACTGTGCTTCCTTAAGACAAAGTGTGTTTTCTTTCCGACGCCTTGTCAGGGATCTAATAGTCCCTCAGGAGTCAAAACTGCTTTTCACAAACACGACCAGAACTGATATTAAAATCTATAATCACTTCCATCTTTATTGTTTATTGAACAAACTGCTTGTTGTTGTCTTTGTTTTATGAAAAAATAGTTTTATATTTTTAAAGAAATGGGAAGAAATATAAGAGCTATTTCTGGTTCATTTTCCCTTCTAGAAGTATTTGCACACAATCTGCTACAAAATAAAATATAAAGCACACTGTAACAAAAACAACTCATTTACAAATTTGTTCCCCCTTAAATCCCTTATCACCTTTTCTTCTCTTTCTTCCATCTCCTAGAATATGTTTAATTAATAATCATGTATTTGGGTCTTATTTGATATTTAGACTCACTCTCCTTACTTCCTGTTTCTCTGAACACCTATTCATCTGTATGTAATGCCATGAATCATATTCTTAAACACCAAAGTTAGTAATACGGTTCTTAGTTTACATTGTGCAGCATTACCTTAGCAGGTTCTAGAGGCGTAGGAAGAGAATACAGTATAATATTTTTCTACTCTTTAGATTTGAAGACAAGAGTCTAGTAGTAGACGAGCTTTAAAATAAAGGATATCCTGAGGATATTTTCAGATTCAATTTACAGTTGCAACATATTCAGACAAGTTAAAGGTTATTATAACATGTGGATACTTCGCTGAATTGAACCTCAAAAACTTAAGAGCTCTGCCCATCAATAAGGTAGCCTCCCTAGGAAATTTTATTTTTAACTGTTATCTCTTTGAAGCTGTGTACTTGATTTTTCTAAAGTTGTAGAAACATCATAAAATTGAGCTGTTTGTGACATATTTCCCCAGTGAAAAGTCAATTACTAATGTTGTAGCTCTTGAAGAATGTTTTTGATGTCTAGAAAACATTCAAGGAAAAGAGAAAACAGGCAAACAAATTTAAAGTTTCCAGTTGAGATGGATAGTCTCATGATTAATAGAACACATCTCTGTTTCTTTCCTAATAATGGTTTGAATTAGACCTATGTGAAGTTTTCATGGAAAGTATTCAAGTATGTTTGCTCTTAGAGGCGACTTTACCATAATGGAAAACTTCACAGTTTTATAAATGCAGTAACCATTAGTCTTTAGTAATTTAGTGATTTATATATTACTTTATAATCTAACTGCAGATTATGTTAAATTCCCATGGTTTCATGAAAGGAGGACCAGTAAGTTAAGACATGTATCATTTGAGTCACCATCGTAAGGAAAAATGGGGATACTGAAATGGAAATTTTGCTGGTTTCCAAAACCTCTCAAAATTGTCTTCACATTTCAAAACCTTAAAACTCAGAAACAACAGGAGCCAAAAACAAAACAAGAAGAACAAAAAGTATAGCATTGAGGGTCCTGAACTGGCAAGTTGTCAGCACACTATAAAAGCTAGGATATCTTCTTAAAGGAATTCTAAATCACCCTTGCTCTGGGGTGCCTGGGTGGCTCAGTCAGTTAAGCATCTGCCTTCAGCTCAGGTCATGAGCTCAGAGTCCTTGGATGGAGCCCACGGTGGGCTCCCTGCTCAGCAGGGAGTCTGCTTCTTCCTCTCCCTCTGCCCATCTATTCCCTCATTCTTGCTCTCTCTCAAATAATACAATCTTAAAAAAAAAAATCATCCTTGCTTTGAATTAAACAGTGCTAAACCAGTATATGCCAGGTTTCATTTGCCATCTGAGTTGAATATATAGTAATACCCCAAGTTCCGGATGGTGAGGTCCTACTTGACTCTATCAAAAAGTGTAGTTTCTAATAGCATCAAGTTCCGGTCTAATCGAAGAAATAGAAATCTCTCAGTAACTAGAGAGAATTTCATGCAGGAAATTTATTACACAATAGCAAATCTGAGAAACCAAGTGGAAATGGTAAAGTAACCCAGAGATTACATCAAAAAGAAGCTATCACCCATAGGCTGAAGCAAGAAAGTGTAATTATGATACACAGAAGCCTTCCCAGTGGGAGATGGAACCAAAATGTAATGTGGCCAATTCCACAGATGTCTTTTAATGCAAAGAACAAGGGGGAAACAACTCAAAACTGTGCTTTTTCCTGTCCTCCCACCTCTCACTTTTGCTTCCGATTAACCAAACCCAGCTGGAATTTCAGTTGTCGTTAGAGTCTGGGGGGCCAAGTCTGCTGGAGTCACCCCTTGTGATAACAGGAGGTACGCGATATGGAGAGGTACATCTTAGAATTAGGAGGTACACAATCAGTACAAATGTATAATTTGATGGTACTCTAGGCCCCAGAGAGTGTGTGGGTTTTAGGTAGGCTTATTTCTGTCATTCTTTTTCTGCTGATAGCAAGACCAGCGTTAAATGAAGAGAGAGGAGTTTCTAGCCATAATCTCAATCTTTATGCTGCCAAGCACACCTGATAAATATCTGAGTAAAAGCAGTATCTTCGATACGTAAATTCAGTTGCTCAAAAGTGACAGCCTAGCTTCTCCTTCCAGATAGATTATCGCCTCTCACTGTTTCCTGTAAGGACTTCCAGAACTGCCCCTCCAGTGATCCCATGAAGTCTCAGCCAGCTTCTCCCCCACTTATACTTTTACACAGAATCTTTATTGTCTTTTATTACAATCCAGATTCCCTTAGTCTTCTTTGATTCATCAAATAAGTCTCGGTATAGCTGAACTCCAATTAGGGATACAGATGGGAATTATCTCCCACCAAAAGTTGTGCTACTTATCTGTCAAGAAATGCAGAGCATTCCTATGACAACTGCAAAGTTCTTGGGACATTATTAGTCGTTTAGGTGTCTGGTCTTCATAAAACATAGAGGAGTGGCATTACCTCCTTCACTCTCCAGTCAGATTCTCACCAGTGATCCTTTCAAAATAACTGTCTTAGTTTAAGCTGCTATAACAAAAAATACTGTAGACTGTGTGGTATAAACAACAAATTTATTTCTCAGAGTTCTGGACACTGGAAGTCCAAGATCAAGGTGGTGACACCTTCCTAGTTCACAGATGGCCATCTTTTCACTACCTCCTCCCATGGTAGAAGGAGCAAGAGAAGTCTCTGGGATATCTTTTATATGGGCACTAATCCCATTTATGAAGGTTCCACCACCACGGCGGAATTATCCCCACCTTCTAAGATCATCACACTGGGGATTAGCACTTCAGCACATGAATTTTGGAAGGACACAAACATTCAACCCATGAAAATAACCATTGTGGAGGTTTGAGAGCTACAGTCTCTTGGGCAGGAATCAGGCCTCTTAAGTCGCTGTCTGCCCAAAGCTTTCAGCGGAGCCTAGCTATGTGCTACCACATATGGCCACATAGCTTCCACACTGTACAAGACACCATTCTGAGGTGCTGACAGTGCCCCAGGGACTGTGCATCAGGGTGACCTTGCCTATGCACACAGAAGGTGTTAAATAAATGCTTGTTAAATGCTAAGTGAATCAGAAGGTTAGCAAAGCCTTATTATACAGTGCACAGCAAATATCATTACAAGGAAATAGGTTTTATGGGGAAATGGATATTGGTAAATTATCCTAAGAATTTTGCTGGTTAAAAAATTGCATTTTGCTTGAATAATAATAGGATATGAAATTGCCAGAGGAATGCTATTAATGAATTAGGATCCACATACTCTACTCAATTAAATTATATAAAAAGGCATGTTGAACATAATGAAGCATCATCTAATTAGAAGGTTCAAAAAGGTCTTTGAAAATCAGGGATATCATGGAACCTTTTGCCTTAGGACACTGTCATCAAAAGTGTCCTTTCTGCCCGAAATGATCATTAGTGTTTGCCCTTAATTGCAAAGATGTGGGTGGGTATGTTAGACATTTCCTTCCCTCCCTCTCAAGCAGAAGCAGAATTTCTTTTCATTTTCTCTATCCTCTGCTGATACAGTAAGAACGGCCATTAATTCTATATGGCCTCGCAATCTAATCTTGTATTGTTGATCTTCCTACGCTTCAGTCAATTTCTTACATGTAACTTTTACCCTTTGAGATCCCTGTTTCAGCTGAATCCACTTTGTCCTTCCTCTCCTCCCTTCATGTTATTTTATCACCCAATCCCTAAATTCGGGCTGAACACAGTAACACTGAAACATATTTGGCAGACTTGCTAGATGGAGAATGTTGCAGGAAAGTTGTGGTGTTGCTGTGAAGATGTCAACTCCTGAGTGGCCAAGAGAAGTCAGAGACTACATATTATGTGTTTTTAGACAAGACATGTAACTAATAAAATCAGCATTGTCTAAGATATGACCCTTGGTGTTGAAAGGAAAGAAACTATCTACACAGCACCCCAAGGGTCAACAGACACAAGGATGTGTATTTGTACTCAACCGACAGTAAAATAATTGCCAAACATCCCAGATGAATGTGTGTTCTGACCACCTCAGTCACTGAGTGTGGAAGTGCTATATGGTATGTCGAATTGCTATCGGAAGTGTAATTAGTGAACAGGGGAGCAGAAAATGTTGATTTTCTTTATTTTATTTCATTTTTTTAAAGATTTTATTTATTTATTTGACAGAGATAGAGACAGCCAGTGAGAGAGGGAACACAAGCAGGGGGAGTGGGAGAGGAAGAAGCAGGCTCATAGCAGAGGATCCTGATGTGGGGCTCGATCCCACAACATCACGCCCTGAGCTGAAGGCAGACGCTTAACCGCTGTGCCACCCAGGCGCCCCAGGAAATGTTGATTTTCTTGACATGAGGCAGAGTAGATCACATCCTGAATCAGGGCACCCTACACCCTAGGGGTGGATTTAGATAAATTGTTTCTAGTATACCCCTCATTTACCTGAGTTCCTATTGCTCACTGCCACTTACTCTTTCTCCCCCCAGACAAATTAGTCTTCAGTCAGACTATGATTCTGTCATACTAGCCCTGGACTCATTGTAATGTTTTAATATGTCTATGCAATTTTTTGCTGTTAATTATGTATTTATTTTATAGTATAGGACCTGAAAGCCAATTTTGCTTCCCTTATTTTAAAGTTCTTGGGAGTATTAACTGTTGCTTCAAGTAATACACTGATTTTTGCTGGGGAACTATAAGGATCATATTAAGACGCATTAATAAATTCAGCATTATTAAGAGAATGTAAACGATTACATTTGAATTAACATAACTAAATTATCAAAGAGATGCTGATGGAGATCTATCTATATATGTATCTCCAATTGCACAATAGAAGAAACTCCTAAGTGACATTTAATTAATTGTGTTATTGTATTGTAAATCTATTAATTCTAATAAATAGATACAGTTGTTTTGTTTTCTTCTCAGACATGGCTCTTTCTCCATCTGACAACTTAAACATTCTTAAACTTTAAGAACAGCTCTTTGGTACACAGAAAGGTTTTGTTTCTTTCAGCGAGTGGTCTCCTAGCTAGTCATGTTCAGAAGCCCTAGTTCCCTCTCTTAACTATTGTTTGATAGCATCTCTTCTGTGAAACACTGGAATATTTTACTGCTCTTTTCTCCATGTGTCCTTTACTCTGCACCAATCCCATCTCTCCTACAAAGAAAGAAGAAATCTCTTTCTCCATTCTACTTTAGATATTCAAAATTCTATTAAACACATTAGATAGGATTTTAAAATATGTGTATGGATGTACTAGTGTCAATATTTCTAAGCAAAAACATACACAGAGAAAGAGAGAACAAAGCTTTATGAGTTAATTATTTGGGGTTTGGGATTGTGGGTTATGTTTGATGCCTTGTATTTTTCCCTTCATTTTTTAGATTGTATACCATGAACATATACTTCTAAAAAATCAGAACAAAGAGTTGTTTTAATTTTTTTATAGTACATGAATATATGAATGTGCATGTACATATATGCTTCTTTTGGGAGGGAGAGAAAGAGAGAGAGGAGGGGGAGAAAGGAGAGGGAGGGACGGAAGGAGATAGGAGAGACAGAGCGCCTCTCCCCATTAGTTCAGATCAATCTATTTCATCTCTAAAAAGGTACCCACTTTTATGGAGTGCTAAAGAAAGGATTTGAGGAAGAAAGACAGGGACATGTCCTCCTCTTGAGGAATATGGGGAACCAAAGATATTTAAAAGCTAAAGAACTTCACACTCCAGTGTGTTTTCTCCTCTCAGGCTGTCAGTCTTTTTTTCCCTGTGGATGCTCAGTACGTTTTCCCAAACATAAAAAAGAATACTAACTAATTTACATTTGTAATATGAGACGTATCTCTAGCATCGTTAGCATTTTGTAAGACTGAATTTCTTTTCAGTATATGCTTTTAAGAGATTTACTCCATTCTTAAGTACGATTATATTACTCCTTAGGGTTAAGTTGTATTTTGTTTACTTCTCAAAAATAAATGCTTAGTTTTACAATGGAAATCAGAAAACTAAAATTCACTGCTCATAATTCAAAGCACAGATATGGCTATCTTCAATATACATATATACATACGTGTACGTTATTTAATTTCTGTGTATGGAGACATAGCTACATTTAACTTTTTTTAAACTTTTAAATAGGTAATACCAGTATTCTCAAACATACGCTGGTTTGTATTTGCCACATAAAACTTAGGGATGCACAGTTTGACAAAAACAGGGACAAAAGGCCACACTACACAGAACTAGAGCTGCCTTGGGAAAATCAAGAATTATATAGCAACACATGTCCTATAGTGGTATGTCTGGGGGGTGACTTTTCCTCACATAGCTGCAGTTCTTCAGTGAGATCATTTGAAATGGGAGAACAAAACCTAAGTAAAAATTCTATAATACATCTTTTGGTTTTTACCACAGTGGTTTTCATAGCTTAAGCTCACAGATTATTTGGGCTAAATTGTTCGCTTTTGAACCTGTCTGATCCACAATTTTGATAGATTATATCTTGTCTGAAGAAAAGTAAGATGCAGGATATAATACCACATGGCCAGCTGATGGGTGTCCTATTGTAATGCACAAACTCAGCGCAAAATCTGACCAAGTTTGATCATACATGTAAAAATGAGGGTGATGTAATGAATGTCTCCAAAGTGTATACTCTGGTTTTAGAATCTTCAAGTTCAAATTCTTGCTCTACCCATTACCAGACATGTAACCATGGTGATGTTATTCAAGCAGTCTTAGCCTCAGTTTACTTTCTACAAGATGGAAATGATAACACCAACTTCATATGGTCAACGTAAGGATGAGATGGCATAATCTATTTAAAATGCAGGACACAGGGCCCAGAAAAGAAAACACTCTCTCTCTCTCTCTCTCTCTCTATATATATATATATATATATATTTTTTTTTTTTGGTTATTTTTGTGGTGGTGATGGTGTAAAGTTCTGTATTCATGAACCAATCTGACATTAAACAGAGAGAAGATACTGTTAAGAAGGGAATATTTAAGAGTTAAAAAAAATCTCTAAATAATCTCATCATTCAGTCCTATGATAAATTAAAACGTGATTTGCATGTTGCCATTTTCCTTAAAACTTGAATTTGTAAAATTTGAATGTGAACCCACCAAATCACTGAATATTAGAAAAGTATCTTAAGGAATGGAGTAGGAGGGATTTTTAGGGATTTTTTTGATTTATATGTAAAGCCAAAAGGCTTGTCCCAATGATAATGCCTTCACAGCCTGACCTCGTTTACTCTGAATATTAAACATTATATTGCGATATGCATTTAACTTAAATATGAACATTCCCCCTTGTTTCTAAGCATACTCAACTCAGTGGTATTATGTGCCAGTGTATTGCACTAATTTGTGGCCAGAATTCATAAGGCACTGAAGCATATTTCCTGTTGTCATTAAGATTTATTAAAAGTCTATCTTGTGTAGAGCTCAGAGCTCAGCACTTAAGTTTTTCTATTTGCCTTTTATGAAGATTCACTACCATCCTTAAAGTCAGGTTGCCTGGTGAGGTGTGTGTAGCACGACTGTGTCAGTGCGTTTCCTCTCCTCCGGACCCCTCCCAATCAACCGAGGCCGACAGTGAAATTCCTACCCACGCGTGGAGATGTTCATCTGAATTGAAGTTTGATGTTCACCCATCACTTGCCTGCAGGCAGTGACAGCCTCAGACTTTCATCTGCCAGTTCATCCTCCCTCCTAGCAGACACAAGCAGATTAACATATCCCCAAGAGGCTGATGTCTTTAGTTGCCAAAGCCACTCGATACTTATTACCTGACAGTGTTCTATAGTGAGACTTATTCATTTATTTTCAAATGCTACCTGCTAGGATATCTTCATGAGATACACGTGTCATTTTCCAGGGGGGCCTCAGGGGGACAACAGCTCAGGGCTTCTCAGGTTGCCTGAAGCTGTCAAGACTTACCAAGTGTAATTTGGTGGTGGCCCTTATCCCTCTTTAGACTCCAAGTTCAGATCCAGTTTACTGTGTAAAAAGTAATGTGAACTATAGGGAGTGATATGGCAATAGCTGGGGACAGTCATTGGGGAGCTCTAACAATGTGAAAATTTTGGTCCTGAATGATATAAGGTGGCTGTCTACACAGACTTAAATCTCAGGATAATTGTCCTTCATTTCTTTGTGACAGAGTCTTGGCCTCAGCAGCAGAGCGTGTCACTCTAGCAACTTCTGCCACTTTGTTGTGGTGATTGTGAATTGATGCTTGACACTGATAAGGTCTAATTTCCCAGTGGACTTTGGGAAGGGTCTGACAGTGGTGTGGATCACTGTTCTTGCATACAGCAGCTATTTATATCATTTTTCTTTCTGTTCAAGGACACTACAGGCAATAGTTATCTGTGTGCGTGCATGCGTGTGTGTGTGAATGGGAGAGAGAGAGAGAGAGAAAATGTGAGTATGTGTTTTTGTTAATCTCTTATTTCATACCAGAAATGCTTATGTTAATGTTGGGCAAAATTGAGGCAGGATGGGCCAACAAGTCTAAACAGAAGGGCAATGGGTCGGCAGGTGAAAATCAGGCCTGTAGCGGCCGAACACCTTGGGCTTACACAGCACACTCCTTTGTGCATCACACCCCTTCGAGGTATATAAGAAATAAGGTGCTGTGATCGGTCCTGTACTTCAGATGAGGAAAGTGAAGATGAGAGAGAGAGCTGGTCATATATTGTAGTCATCCGATAAAAGCTGGAGACAAAATCAGCTTTTTCTGATTCTGACATTCCTGGGCCAAACCATACATTCCTCAGAGATCTTACAGTGCAGTGGGAGAATTAAAGAGATATAGAAATAAAAAAATATATATATAGGCATTATCAGTACAAGAATAGAACTATGTAGAAGGTTTAGTGGCAGAAGAAGAGAGAAAGAGAATAATTCACTTGGAGGTGGGGCAGCTGTGATCAAGGAAGATTCAAATAACCCAACACTCACTTCGAAGTTTCTTGGATCCAAAAGGAATGTAAGCATTTGACAAGCTTCATAAAACTATACTCCAATATAAAAAACTGTTTTGGTTAAAGACCAATGGGGAAAGCTGTATTTAACATTATTGTAATAAACTTTGTGAGAGTTTTCCTATCATGATTGAATGTAATTGTTGCAATGGATTGTGAGGCATTATGATGGATTCTAAGAAAAATGAGAATTTGCACATCCATTATGACTTTCAAGTATGATGAATTTTTAAACTACATAGAAATGGGGCAGGCAATTGAAAGAAGATTGTCTTTACAGATATTCATGGCTTAGGAGTTTGATACAAGCAATGAAGAAGTAGGTTGCAGCAGGGCAGTGTATAAGTTGAGCCAATGGACGTAGCCCTTATTTCTATGTTTGAAGCATCTACCTCCCTAGAGAAAACCCACAGCAGATCCATAGGTTTTAATATCAGGGTGGTAGAAAAGCAATATCTTAATGGCCTATTGGGTCTAAGGAATCTGTAGCAAGGGGAGAGAAATCTGGTTTGGGTAGCATAGTTGACACACTGATCTTCAAAAACACCTAAAGTTCTCTATGGGTGGTGAAGTCTAGTCCTGGTACCTGTTATTGGGTTGCATCTAGTTACACCATTGCAATGCTACTAATTTCTAAAATGTCTATTTATATCAGGAGATTCTCATCTCAGCAGGTAGAGCAACCACCAAACCAGCAGAGGTTGTGAAAATGTAGCAGAGCAGGAGGACTGTAGAATTATGATGGAGTATCTAAGAATCAAAGTGAGACCCTGGGATTTTTTAATGTGATACAATTATCACTACAATCAATGAAATTTACATCAGTAGCTCCAAAATGGAGGGCCTTATTGGTGGAGTTTGCAAAATACCTGAAAGCCAAGCACAAACCAGGCACTTATTACATATGGGGCTAAATATTTCAGATGTACATGAGTCCTTCACTTTCAGTGATGTTCCCTCAAACCAAATTCATTAACCTCTCTTTCAAATACAAACTAAATATTAGTCTGTCATCCAGTCTCAAATGCTCAAAGCCATCTGAGCTTGTTTCTCCCATCTTTTGAGAGCATCACAACCAATTCTATCTACATAATATTCTTACAATTCTTACATCTGTTCCACTCTAGTAGTCAACTCACTTCTTCGGATCCTCAGTACTCTTCATTTGTGAGACTACAGTGATCTCCTCACTGAACTTCATGCCTCATTGCTTCTACTGCCATCACCCTTGACACGAGCCAATATACATTTAACCTGCCTAACATGAAAACTCTAAATGTTTCATTTCTGTGCTTAAATAACAAGAACAAAACACCGGAACAACAACCAAACTACAACCACCACCACAACAACTAAAATACAAGTATTTTCTACTAATGGCTGAATAGAATTTTATTTCTTATGCTGGAGTCCAGAAACCTCCAAACACCAGTCCGAAATATCCTTCTAGTTTCATTTTTCACCACAGTTTTTCATGTGCCTTAGACAAAAACCACAGCAAAGTGCTTCTCTGACCTTGACTTGCCCTCATATACTGATTCTCACTCTAGAATACCTTAGCCCTACACTCCATTGGACATACAACATATTAACTAATGCTCAAATCAAGGGCTACTTATTAAAAGTGGTACTGGGAAGTGAAAGAGTTTTTTAGATGGAATGTATTTTAATGATGAAGACTTAAAGCCCTGACTCAGCTACTTCCTAGCTGTGTGACCATGAACAAGCTACTTTACCTCTATTTATCCTACCCATTCACAAAATGGATAAGAAAGATACCTCAGAGATTGTTGTGAGGATTCAGCTAGCTAATATACATAAATTGCTTAGAACAACGCACACAGTAAGCACAGTAACCACTATGTTAGCATAACTATTATTGTAGAACTGGAGCACTTCCAAAATTTCCTTTGGGATATCTTATGGACAACTAGTCATTCATTTTCCCACACCATGCTTTTCCTCACAGACATAAGGCACAAAACTAGGACAAAAATGATGTATATAGGCATTGCTATTGTCATGATTTTTAATTCTGAAAGTAGTCCGTGAACTCTAGTTCTCCCAGCTCATTTTCAGATTTTGGAGTGTGAGTAAATGAAAGGATTTGACTTATTCTAGTTGGTTCATTCATTCATTCAATTATTTACTAAATGCATATTGTGTATTGCATACTATATTAATTTCCTATTGCTACCGCAGCATATTGTCACAAACTTTGTTGCTTAAAACAACAGAAATTTATAATCTTATACTTCTGGAGGTCAGAAATCTGAAATGGGCCTTGTAGGGCTAAAATTAAGGTGTCAGCAAGGGCTGCATTACTTTGTGGAGGCTCTAGGGAGAAATCCATTTTTGTGGCTTTTCCAGCTACTAGAGGCTGCCCACATTCCTTGGTTCAGGGGAAGCTAGAGATACCAATGGCCGGTCAAGTCTTTTACCCATCACATTAGGCTGACACCGACTCTTCTGCTTTCTCTTGTATATTAAAAAGCCCTTTTGATTATATTGGACCCCTCCAATAATCCAGTGTATTCTCCCTATTTTAAAGTCAGCTGATTAGCAACCTTCATTTCATCTGCAACCTATTTCCCCTTTTCCATGTAACATAACATTTTCAGAGTTTACAGGGGTCAGGATGTGGACGTCATTGGATAGCCATTATTCTACCTGCCATACATAATTATCAGAAATCCTCCTTTTTTAATGAGTGAAAAGCTGGAAGAGAAAGACAAGACCACTGTACAACTGTGTTCTAAAGAAGAAAGGGGAAGAATCGGGGAAATTGTCACCATTTACAGGATATTTCCTTTCTCTTAATGAATATATTCTTCAGTTCCTTTCTTGTGCTGAATGACTTTACAGACCTTTATTCCACACCTGAGATTATGCACACTTACCAAGTAAACATAACGTTACAGAGCATCTCATACATGCTCATCTCATACTAGATGTTGGCTTAAATGAAAAAGAAGGTAACAGATATCATGATATGAGGGAAGAGAGAACAACATCTGAATCAGAGAAGTACATAAGGCCTAATGTTAAAGGACTAAAATTGGTATTAATCAAAAATCACAATACACAGAGAAAATATTTTATCCTCTGATTTTCTTTTCAAAATATGGGTTATAAGAAGAAAATAAGAACTTGTAGGGGATTTTGTGTCCAAATATTATATTTCTGTTTTTTTTTCTTCCCAGATATGACTGAATGCTTCAGTTTCCACAGCATACCTTATTAAAAATTTCTTTGGAAAAAGCACCGTGTATTCAGAATCCTTCAGATGCTGCCTATGAAATGAGGATGCAAGTATTTGTATCTTTCCTTTTTGAGACATGAGGATGGATGGCAAAAATCACTTGTAAAGTACTTTAGATGTCTTGGAAAAAGAGCCTATCGAAATGGAAATTATTATCATCGGAAGAGTCATAACAGTCTTCCAACTGTCATTGTTATAGTGGAAAATGGTGATTCATTCTACTTTCCTTCTCCTTTGTCCCAGTGGATGGAAATCAGCTTATTAGTTTCTTAGCATAACTGACAGTCTCTCCTTTATAAAACCCATTCCTAATTCACATTTTCACTGAAATTTTAATCCAGTGAATTATATTTTCTTCCCTATGTTGCCAATTCAAAATCATTCTTTGGTGACTGTGCTCTCTGCCTTCTACTTCTCCTTGGGAAAGTAGAATGACTCTGAGAAAAGACAGAGCAGAGCCCTCCTGTGGACATTCCAGTCCTGTGCCTTTAGAAATAGAAATCTAGATCTAGAAATGTATAGCCCTTATGTTCCCAAAGAACAGCCTGATCTAGAAATGTACAGACCTTACGTTCCCAAAGAATAGCCATTCATATCAGGGTTAGGCAGAGGAGGATGGTCTTTTTTTGGGTTATGTCCATCTCTGAGTCACTAATCCCTCATTTGCATTAATTCCAAATGTTAGAGTCATCATTGTGGAAATAAGGAGGTATTAACCTCCTCGTTAAAATTAGAAATTGACACTAAGGAAAGGCATACATCCTGATGCTGGCGTAGTGCCTTCACGGAGAGAAACAATTACACAGCATGATGGCTAGCTGCTGCCTCATAGAGTCTCATATAGGTCAGTGTGATGTGGGTAACATCCAAAATTCCCTATGCTTTCAGATGATGCAGAAGTAGCTGAGAGCAGGCCAACAGACCTGAAAAAGACAAGAGAAAGACATGTGTGGGCCTGGTGCCTGGGAAGCTGAGAGAGACACAGACATTCCATGCGGAAGCAATCAAAGTAGAGGCTGATGATCAATGGGGATTCTTCGTCAGTAAAATGGGGAATTACAGTACCCTCCTCATTGCATTACAGTGAAAATAAAAATACACATAACGTATAATAGCAACTGAAACATAATAGATTTCAGTAAACAGTTATATGATTTTTATTCTGTTCATCGCTATTGCTGTTGTTATTCTTATATCACAGAAAAAGCCAATTTGGAGAAGCTTATACTTCATTAATAACTCATATCTAACCTAGCGCCTTGGAACTTACCTCATTCCAGAAAAGAAGGGAATAAGAAAGTGAGAAGAAGGAAACTCTCCATAATTCATAAATTTTATCTCAAAAAGATGGCTATTAGACAGAAATGATTACTGAGTTTACTTTGAATTGACAAGATTATATTTTCTGTCATTGGCATAATTACGGGCTTGAGAAGTTATTTCTACGGGTTGTTAAATCTGTGAAATTCATACTTCCTACATCTGCGTAGTATTATTTTTGCCAGGTAGACCATACTGAATATTTTTGCTGTCTCTTATTGGTGGCAGTATTAAATGTCCAAATTTTAGACTTAAATTCCTTGGGAAACTGATCCTCACTGGATTTTCATCCCCTGGCACAGTGACCCACAGGGTGAAAGAAAGTAAAAAATGAGGGAGAAATAGAGAAATAATGATGAAAGACACAGAGGAAAAACAAACAACTATAAGCTAACAATATGTGCCAGACACTATACTACCCTACTCATGAGCTGTACGCTATTACAGATACTGAAAGTATTAAATATTTAGATACAGTATATGGTAGTTGTTTTCCACTTTCAGCTGGGAAATTGAAGTAAATTTCTCAAGCTCTCACAGCTAGTAAGGAATAGGGATGGGACTTTATTCCTAGACTGCCTGAAGTCAAAGTTCACACTACTAAACATGATTTTATACTAAATATGGAATTCTCAACCAATTCCATCAATAGTTGATGTAACCTCCCTCTTTTCTCATTTCAGAGTCAATGAGAAAGAACTCTAGAATCATATTTCAGTAGGTGTTCTTATGACCTGCTCAGGACTTTGGTTAAGTTGTCCTAAGTTTGTTTCCTCATTATCTGTGGTATCCTTAACTGTATAGAGAATTTCATCTCAATTAGTCAAACCATCATTATTTCCTAATGATGGTTTGTTATTTTGTTTTATTTTTGTTTGGTTTTTAAGATTTTATTTATTCATTTGAGAGAGAGAGAGAGAGGGCGCGCACGGGCACGCACAAGGGAGGTGTGGGGGAGGGGCAGAAGGAAAGGGCAAAGCAGACAGCAGGGAGGCTGAGCAGGGAGGCTGACACAGTAGTCCTCAATCCTAGGACCATTAGATCTACCTGAGCCAAAGGCAGATGCTTAACCAACTGAGCCATCCAGGTGCCCTGTTGTTTAATGTTTTATATAAAAAAAATCTATGTGTCTAAGGGTTGTTTTTTTGTTTGTTTGTTTTATTTTATTTTCTGGAATTCGAGAAGGCCACTCTGTGTCTGGCCAGAACTGCCCAATAGTTAACACCCTCACCAACAGTTTTCAACCAATAACTTGGTAGTTGGTCTGTAAATAACCTAGCTCCCTTGCTTTGTGGATGAGATATGTTTCCCTGAGGTTCCTGGTAGAGGTAAATTCTTGTAACCTCCCTCCTGGGCTTAACTTCTCTTCCCTGCATTATTTCCCACTCTGGCACCTCCCAGATGAACCCTGCACACTTGAATCCTTGTCTCAGGGTTCACTTCTGGGGGAATCGAACCTAAGACAAAGGTCAACTAACCTACTTCTGATCATTCAAGTCCAGCATAGCCATTAGAGTTGAAATCAAAATAGTTTTTTTCCCATTAAAGGAAAATGAATCTAAACCTACCCTCATCTAAATCACTTTGGTGTCTCCTTTCTGATTTTCTAAAGTACAGCTTGCTATTACTGCATAATTTATTATGTCATGGTAATAATACTGATTTGAATTGTACAATGCTATGTGCTTTGTCAGAGTGCTTTGAGCTACAGAATCTATTAACCCATATCTTTTTCTTAATTTTTTTCCCCATGTATACAGGCTACAGGCTCTATTTACCCAGTGATATTTTAAGATACTTGATGAAAAGTACATATAGAAAGAATTGTGATATATGCATTTAATGACTGAACATTGAACATGTGATAGATTATACTGAGTTGAATTGAACTGTGTTACATGCACAAGAGTAATTAAAGAATAGAACTTTAGTATAAAATTCCGATAAGAAAATCACATAGTGTAATTCTTTTAAACGGCAAAGCCTATTCTGTCCCCACATATCATGTTTCCATTTGCCAGAATTTATTATATTCCTAATTTATGGACATATTTTTACAGACAGAAAAAAACAGCAGTATCAAGAGTAAAAGGTGGTTCTCAATATGTAGCTTTGCTTTGGGAGAGGAAATAGTTGTTTACCTCTTTGGCTCATTTGATGTTTAGTACTGTGTTTCCTTTCTGCACAAAAGTTCTACTTCCCTCACTCCAAAATGCACCTTTCATCCTTTCAGCCATCCAAATAGCCAACTGTACTGTGTGGTGGCAAGTAGGGAATTGGATAATTGAGGGCATAATGGCTGATAAGATGGAGTGAGAGGTAAGATATGGAAGGAATGACGTCTGGCAAAGAACTGAATTGTTAGATGATCAAAATGAGAAAGAACACCTGATATATTTTATATATGTCACTACCTTTTTTGTCAACAAATATGAAACCAAAAATGAATATCTGTGTCTCAGTAGGAGACATGCATTTGGAGTTAGTTGTGGGCAGAATTTGTGAAGGGAAGTAGGAACCTAAAAGATACACCATTTGAGACTGTCTTAGCAAGTACAGATGAAACATTTTAACTGAAAATGTCTCTTTTATAAAGAATAAGAAAAATGGGATACAATTAGTGAAACAAATTATTTTTTCAGGTAGAAATGTTAAAATCATTAAGTCTGGATAAGAACTACATCTCTCTGCAAATTGATCTTTTCCCATCAAGTAGACCTGATGCTTAATGTTGCAGGATTGTGAATCGTGTGTGAGGACAGTATTGATACTACTAAAATACCATTCAGCATGGGGTAATAGAGCAATGTGTTGGATATTAAAAACCTAGAAGCAAGAGACTCTGAATCCAATTTCCAATAACCAGTCCCCTGAGACATCCAATTCTGCCGTTGAGCCAGTTCAAAAAAAAAAAAAAAAGTGAAGAATGTCAACAGCAGTAATATTGAGATGCATTAACTGTAAAATTGTGCTGGTGCACATAATGACAGTCATAGGACTAATAACACTTTGCAATTAAATAGCACTTATCTTCCTAGGAGTTCAAAGTGCTTCCCAATACAATATTGAACAACCTTGTGATGCAAAGAGGGAAAAAGCTTCCACAAAACTCACGGAGAAACAAAAGCATTTTATACTTCCACCACAAGGATATGGCCTCTCTTCAAACATTAGAGGAAGTGCGCCAATGATCGGACTCAAGGCCCCAGTAGCAAAGACTTTCCTCTGCCATAGACTGTAGGGGGCACAATGAATGATGTGTGGCTGTCCACTGTCATCTTAGCTCGGATCTATTGCTGCTTCTGTGCTAACTGCCTGAGTAATGAAGTCTGCTTTTCTAACCGCTTTTGTTTCCTCATCTTTAAACTGAAGAGCGCACACCCTGAATATGTGTGCAGGTAACATGACTCATTTGAAGAGTCCATTCGTTGTTGTTTTGAGCTGGATTATCATTACTTTTTTAGGACATTTATGTAGAAGGATATATGCTGTTTACAAGGCTTTCAATTTGACAAACTCATCACTGTCATTTAACTAGTGCTATTGCCAAACACCACAAATCTCTGCCTTGTCAACCTCACTAGGGTGTTTTATTAAATACCACTGATACCTGAAAGCACTTTGAACAGTATAGAATATTAGATAAATGAGCTGTTATTCACCTAATTTCCCCTCATCACCCATTATGGGTCTATCATCCATGGATTTATTACATAGATGGGCTAATAAACTCAGTATTGGTTGCACTAGAAAAGGAAACACATGTCCAGAATGAAAGCCCTGCATGCACTGCCCCCTCCTTGAAATATTGACTATAAATCATTTGTGGAAAACTCTCTCCTATCCCACTGTGTCTGCACTTTCCTCTAAATTCACAATTTTCCGTGTCTATTGATGGAAATAAGAGGGTGGAAGATAATTTGCCTCACTGGTGTCAAAATGGGTACTTCTAATTTAAATCTTGACTCAACAATTCTGGTTTCTACTCTGACTTTATTGCTATCTACCTGTGGGGTATTGGCAAGTCACTAAACATTTCTGCTAACTTGTTGGCCTCTTTCAGAAAACGGAAGTTATAATACCATAAAAGGCTGTCGTGATAATCAAATAAATAAAGGGTGAACGTAGTTGACTGAATATAAATTATTATAGACAAGCAGATGATTACTCTTTTGATTTTCAGATGGCTGGCTAACCAACACTTGTGAATAGTCACTATGTTGAAACCAAACAGCTGATTTAATTAAATCTAAGTCTAATACAAACATAGCTGGAGGGAAGTGGAAAAATTCAAAAACAATCCTAGAAACGTTTTCAAATGGCACACCGTATCTTAAACTACCCTGGATATCTGTGTGGATCTAGATAAAGTAAATATTTCCCAAATGTATAGAGTATGTATGAGAAGATTTGTAAAAGGGTTTTGTATTGTAACTCATAAGAGATTGGTCTGTTAAGTCATTATTTTTATGTTTATAAACCAGCATAGACCACTAACTAACCGCCCATATGGATGTTCACACTTGGAAAATGACCATCCGTGGGAAAATTTATCCATAAAGTTAATTTCACTGACACTGTTTAACGACTGACCTCTATGAGTTTGAGTACTTGAGAATCATTTTTTATTTGTGTGCTTACAAAAAGAGCTCTACCAAGCTCACTGACCAGCTATTTGATATTCTCTTCCCTACAATGGGTCCTTCAGAAACATTGTTCCTGGACAGAATTCTCTGTAAGAGAGAATATCTCTGTCATTTCTTTTTCTCTGGGTGTTTTGGATGTGGGAGGGTTAAAAAAAATGATTATGATGCTGACTTAAAACAACTCAACAAGGTAACTTTGGGCTGCTTTGGTTTAGTGGAGACTTTAAAAGCTTTGAAAATGCTCTTAAAGTTATATGGATTTTTTTTCCTTTTTATAGTCAGTCAAAAATTATATTTTAAAACTCTACAGTTCAAGGGGAAAAGCAATTATCAAAATGCAATAAACTTCTAAGTAAAGTACAAATTGCTTCTGTGGCCTTAACTATTAAAATAGAGAGCTTCTGGTAATGTGTTTCATGAGTCAATCAGCAGGATTCCTCCCCCACATTCTGACACCCAGGGGAGGGGGAGAGGTCAACATAGAACTTTAAGAAGATTCTCATGAAAGCCAGACTTGAGCAAATGGTGAGAAGTTAACATTGGCTTTTTTTTTTTCCTGGTCCTTTTTTTGGACAGCTTTTTCTCTTGGTTACTTCCTTCCTGACACCAAGCCTGATTCACACTCTCAGAGATCAGGGAGTAAGTAGGAAAAGCAGCTATCTTCATGGTGTGAGATGAGAATCCTGGAGCTTGCACACTGTAGAAATGTAATAAGTATCTGTTGGTTGATCACTTCTCTTAACTTATTTATATTCTGTTCCACACTACAAAGCATTTAGGGCCCTAGAGGCATAGAATTGGGGATTTAGAAAGGATTTTGGCTGACATCTAATCCAACTTCAGACAACAGAAGGAGTCCTTTCTGCAATATCCCAGGCTAATTGTCATCCATCTTCCCTTTGAACCCTTTCAACATGGCAGAAATTACTTCTGAGGCAACCTATTCCATTATTAGATAGTCTTGTGTTAAAAAAAAAAAAGAAAGAAAAGAAAATCTTCATCTTTTAAAAGTCTACCCGTTTATAGATCTGCCTTCTGGTGCAAAACAGACCAAAGATTTCCATTTCCAAAGATTTGCATGAGTTGAGGTAGAATGAAAAATGATGGGTCTTCAGAATCTTATAGCTGTTAGTTGGGTCTGGATTCCACCACTTACTACAATGGGCATGTAGTGTAGTGTTGGTTTTGATAAGATTGGTGATAAAATACCTAGCTCATAGGTTCACAGTTTGTTGAGTTTACATGTGATAAACTCAGCAAAACACCTCAAAGATAGCATTCTCTTCCTCTTCCAAGTACTCTAGTTTGGCCCTTAAAATAGTTCAATTATCACAGGAATTTTTTAGATATTCCTGTATTCTATTTTCCCAGACCAAAATATCAATCTGTCTTACCTGTCACAGTCCCTATAATGTCACCTCTAAAGGTCCATAGCAATACTTGCCATAAATATTTGCTGGTTTATTAATTTTCTAATATGAAAATGAGCTTGGAGAAGTAACACAAAATACCATCAACAGTGAAAAATAGATGAGTTGAAATCAATAGGAAATCAAGTGAAAACACAAAAAAGCAAATCAAGAATATCTTATAGATGTTTGTCCTGAGAATGGTGAGAAAGAAAAGAGATAGGTCTATAGGTGACGATGAACAGGAGTTTATAGGGGGGATGAATGGCATCATTTCCAAGTTCTTAGAGCTCATTTCCTTAGGCTCAAGTCTCTAATACATACATAGTAAATACAAGCATCCACATATATAAGTAGTTAATGCACCTCTACTACGGATCAAAAGGCAGATATATAAATTACTAAAACTGGATAATAACCACCCTCTTCTTAAATATCCTTTACATGCCATTTGGGTCACCATTCTTCTCTCTCAGCTTTTCAGAAAAATTCCTCTTTCCTAGATGTTTCTTTCTTGCTACCCACCTCCATTCCTCCACCCCTGAACTCTCTTCTCATCTCATGCCCTTTCTTCTCAGTTTAGTGGGTTCCATTCCCCTTTCTTTGGCTTACAACTGCTACTTTTGCAAATCAGCCCCTTTTCCTTGATCATGCAAAAACAGTTTAGCTCTGTACTTTTGAATAAATTGCCACACCCTTTTTTAATATCCAAAGGTTTATTAACACACTAGGCGAAATTAAGGGGTCAATCTACTGTAAACCTCACCCCTCAGGCACACTCACATGCTGGAAAAAGACACTGACATTTCACTTTCACCTTCCTCCTTCCCCTATGAAAGGAACTTGTCACTTGGCCCAACCCAACAACATTAGGCAGGATATGCAATTCTATTCTGTGCCTGCAAGGAGAACAGCACCAATGACTACCACGTTTAGCAGAGGTTATAAAACTGAGTGATGATTCATATTCACACTTCACTCTGTGGGCTCCGAACACTCTAACATCCTACTCTAACTTGCTGTAATAAATGTGGGTAAGTGCTAGAGCAGAGATGCCTAACCTGATTATGCATAAGAATCATCTGGGTAGCTTTTCAAAAGTGCAATGCCCAGGCCACCTCCCACTTGGGTATTATTCAGTAGGGAAAAGGAAGGGTTTTTGAAAAGCCATCCTGATCTATAGCTAGCTTTGGGAAACACTGATTTAGTCAGCCTGTCTTTTTTTTTTTCCCCCTCACTTGTAAAAATGAGATCAGTGTTATGGAGCCTAGCATGATCAAACCTGGGGTCCTCATAAAAAATACAGTTTATCGGATCCTTTCCCCATAAAATCAGCTTCAGTATGTCCTCAGGCCTTGGTACTCAAAGTCTGCAGATGAACCAGCAGATTCACCTGAACATTAAAGATGAGAAATAACTTCCAACCCAGAAGGGCTCAGGAAAGTATTTTGAAAAAGCACACCAGGGAATTCTTGTAATCAGAAGTTTGGGAGCCTCAACTAAATAATTGATTATATAATTTAGGAATCATAAATAAATAAATAATCAGCTGTTTTTTTCTATTAAATTCAAACTACATAAAGATGGGAACTGTATCTAGTATTTCTTGTCATCCCTAATTGCAAAAAACCCAATGTATTATGAAAAAGTCTTATTGATGTGAATAGAGAGAGGGATGATGGAGAGGATAGGATTTTGTCAGCATAGAATTTTTAACACAAATAGTATTAATAAGGCAAATATGGGAAGAGAAGAAGAGTGGCTAATCTATCCCAGGAGATAGCAAAACTCACTTGGAAACAGATTGTTTTCTATTCCCTTTTGTTTCTCCCCACAGTGACATACAATGGGTTTATTTATAGTGAGTAATATTTGTTAAATTGATCATGATAAAAAGAAAGTTAGAGATAAGCAAAAGACTCTAGAATAAATAGAATTATGTTATAGGTATTTTGCTTATTGGGGGGTATTTCCATTACTTTGGATAGTTGTTTTTCACAGATAAATCAAAATTCAGTCTCAAATTTTTGTCAGATGGTGAAGGAGATGTAAAAAACTAAACTTTTGTTTACATCAGAAGATTAAATAGGCACAGTGTTAGAATATTCAATAGAGGAACCATGATAGATAAACTGTCAAAGGGAACTTCAGAAATCACTCAATGATTTAAAAAAATATATATACAGCCTTATCTTCTGATGTGAAGTCTCTTGCAACTTCACTTTTGAATATGTATGACTAAAACCTTACTGCTTTATCCTAGTCTTCACAGAAAAGGAAGCTCTTTTACAGATGGCTTGTAAACAAGCAGGCTGAGAAAGAAAATGAAGTCAGGGCTCAGTTGGTGTATGTGTGTGGGGAAGAGAGGGTTGATGAATGATATTGATCTAAAAGCAGCCTTTCTTTTACAGGAAGATTTCCACAGTCCTTTGTAGTCCTAATGTGTAGAATTCAGTGTCAAAAGTCTTACCATCAAGTAGACAAATAAAGACAAAAACCCCTGAAATCTGAGCATTTAGAATATCCAGGTACTTCGAACTGTTTGCGGGCAGGGCGGAAGAGCTATAAGCTTTATTTCATTCTGGTTTGGATGTTTGACCTGAGGTAGACAAGCAAAGGACAGTAGAGCTAACTAAAGATGAAAGGGTTAAAAATATCCCAACATATGTTGATCCAGTGTCATTATATTCGGGGCCAATTTTAACTTTCCGAAGTGAGCGATTTAAGGAGCAGTTTAAGTGCAAAAACGATATTTTCCCCCTTCACAAAGTCTCTAAGGTGCAAAATTGAACGTTTCTATGAAAATCACATTTTTCAGCATAGTGATGCAGTTGTGAAGGACAGGGCAATTGAGTGCACTGGGAAAAGTTAATGTGTTCTACTGACATGACACTCAGAGGCCACACAGATCAAATGCTTTTATCCCCAAATTTAGTTCCTTCCTTCTATAGACCTAGGGAAGTTTTCTAACAGGAGTTTTTAAGATGCAAAAGTGACCACACATACTTTAATAGGAGCTAGTGTGTATTTGGTAAGGAATGCCTTCATCCTCTCTCCACCTCTTAATCTAGACTAAAGACCAATGCACAGAGACATTAGCAGCCTGAAAACCTGGGCCAAATAGTAGACTCTAACTACAGAATAAATGTCCAAAACACTTTTTTGGAATCAGTTAGTTTGACCGAATGGAATCTATCTGGTTGACCTTCTTTTTTATACTCTCCTTACTGATTTTGATCCCGATCCTTCTTCATGTCCATTCAACCTTGGGACAACCATTGTAATGCCCTGACTCAGGATGAAAGTGCTGATGCATTCAGCAAACATTTATTGCATAACTACTGAGTACAAAGCAAAATATGAAGAAACGGGACACGGAGTTTGCTTTTTAGGGGCTCCTTTTCTAATACCTAAAAGCATTTATTGTCTATAACATAATGCTTGCCCCTTAATCATGTGCTGTATTTTCACATTAATAGTTTAATGAAAGTGGATTCTGTTTTCCTAACTAAAGAATACGTTTCATAAGGCCAAGTGAATTGTGTGGTATTTTGCGTTTTAATTTCCCATAAGGTCTAACACCTAAGATGGGATTTAAAAGAAGTTTTTATATTCTGCTCAATTACAAAACTGTGTTTTTAGATAACTTTTTAAAATTTAAAAATATTTGGGGGGCGCCTGGGTGGCTCAGTCATTAAGCGTCTGCCTTCGGCTCAGGTCATGATCCCAGGGTACTGGGATTGAGCCCTTCATCGGGCTCCCTGCTCGGCGGGAAGCCTGCTTCTCCCTCTCACACTCCCCTTGCTTGTGTTCCCTCTCTCGCTGTCTCTCTCTCTGTCAAATAAAAAAAATAAATTCTTTAAAACAAAATTAAAAATATTTGGATTGAGAAAACTAGAGTCTTTTTTTTTAATAGTGATGGAAGAAGTTATAATACATAACAAATGCCAATTGAAGTTAGCTTATTTGGTCTTCGTTATATCAGAAATTCTTGGCTTTAGAAAAATGTGTACAGATTATCACAGGTTAACTCTTCAGCATGGAGAAAAAAAATATGTGTAAAATACCACCTCAGGGATTTTTAAAGTAAAAGGAGATGTTAAACTTTAATGGAAATCTAAATATTAGGATAAATGGGTAGATTGTTAATGAAAATGATGCCCAATTACACTTCTTTTTTTAAAGAGAAAAATTCTGGTAAGTATTGTTCAAGTGTAGCATATCAGGAAAAATAAAAATAAAAAGATCCTTAGAGCTTGACCTTGATGGTGCATTGCTTCATCCGGAGAGCGCAAAACATTATAGACAATTGGTCTGAGAGCCACCCCTTAAAGCAACTTGGATTCCTGGCAGAAACTTCTGACCTCAGCTCAGAGAGGTGGTGAATCAAGAAGCATTTACTCTTTGATAAATTAAACTTTTTTTGTATGTACGACTGAAGGATGCTAGTGGCCTTGATAAAATCCTGGCTCTTTGATATTTCCAGCACAAAAAATGTATGTGGAAGATGACTAGTTGGAGCCTAACATCCATTCTTTGTTTAATTTATACTAATAGCATTTAGACAGGTACATGACCACCTAGCTAAAAATTACATTCCCCAGCCTTCTATGCTGCCAGTTAAAGCCATGTGACCAATTTCTGCCCAAAGAAATTAGGAAAGTTGATATGTACCAGTGCCAGCTCTTGCCCTGAAAAAAAAAGGGGGGTGGCTGTGTGCTCCCTCGATTTCTTTTTCTTACCAGCTACACAAAAATGGTGAGAGCTGGAGAATTTCCACATGTTAAGAATGACAGTACCACTGCCCACCCTGGACTTGTGGAATATAACTTGATTGTTATACAATGGAGAAATAAACTTCTGTTTCAGACACTGTATTCCTGACTTCATTTCCTTTCTTTCTCACAAACCTTAACTACTATCTCAAATAGTAACAATAGTTAGCTTTGTCAGTTAATGTAATACAACACAGATTGTCAAGTGTGTTAATAGAGTACAGTGTTACTCACTAAAGACTGAATCATAAATACATAAATGCATGTGAATGGCACACATGCATCATACTAGATCACATATTAAATAATGTCATATAATTTTATTTGGAAGAAAGTAGCAGAGACAAAATGAAGATCAGAGAAGAAAAATCAAGGGGTCATGAAGAAGAGGCTAGGATTAAGCTAATAAGATCCACATCATTATCAAAGGCTGTGAGCTGCTTTGAGAGGTAATTTAGACCTTAAAATGTTTGAGGAAAAGCATAGGAATTGTGGATAGATGATAATGTTCACCATTTTTAGTCAAGTAGCTAACAACAGTGTCTCCTTACCTTCTGTTAAGTCTGGAATATACCAGGCGGTACACTCCTACCTACTGTGGTCATTTTAAAAATGGTGAGAATTTGAAAACATTATGCCTTTGAAACACCAGTTGGGGGTGGAGGATTGGGTTAGAGGGGCAGCAGATGGGCAAGAAGAATGGACAGAAACCCAGCTGTGCCAGGTAACACCTCAGATTCCTGAAAGGTTAGCCCTGTTTAGATTCTAAGAAGTAAAAGTCAATCTGTCTGTCACATCTATCGCCTAAATTTCTGTGGGAAGTCAAAAGGATGACTCTAATGTTCTGCAGGAGAATGAACATTTAGTTGACTAAAGCAATAGGGGGAAAATGTTTCTTTCCTTGCAACTGACAATGTGATAGTCCCACTTAGTTTCTCTTCAACAGATTAACTAATCACATATTTGCACGAGACTCTGAATATCTACTACTATGAGCAGTGCATTATACATGACTCCGAACAAAAACACGACAAAGTAGACATTTTCTGTATCAGGCAATATGAGGTAATGACATCATCTCTGACTTGGCCATAATGAACAGCAGGTTTTTCTTGCAGCCTTCTGAACTCCTCTGATTTTTAACTAATATCTGTGGGCTCAGGGCCCATGAGCAGCTTTTGACTCAACTCACATGTCAACTTATTCACAGCCATTGATCCAATGATTCCATTTAGAGCCTATATTTTCCCATTAATATTCATAAAGATAGTTTCGATTCCCAAAAGGGGTCCGTTTCAATGAATTCAACCCCATGAAAAAAACACGTGTTTCCCACAAATTTAAAATATAGGATACTGGGCAGCTATAATGAATTAACAACTGTTTCCTTAAATATGATGTTGCTATGTATGTGGCTTCAGATTTTAAAGTGGTAAGAAATTTATGTTTAGGACAGAAAAAAACTGAGCAACAGAGAACTTGGTGGAAAATGTACATTTCTGACAATTACTTTCACCTGCTGAAGCCTCAGCCATTCTTCCAGACACTGCTCACTTCTCATCAATATCCTGAAGGCTTCCAGGCACACAATCTGCAACTTTTCCCCTTCTGTGAATTTCTGTAACATTTATGACTCCCAGTTACCACTTACATGGTTTTGGCACAGTATTATAGTTATTTCTATACTAGCCTGTCCTCAGCTACTACATTTAAATGTTTTAATTAGAGAATCCAATATTCATTTTTTCTTTACATTTCACATGCTTTTCTCAAATTCAATATAACAGAGACTGATAATTATCTCTCTATATCCACTTTCCCCTTCTTCCACAGTAACACAGGTGAAGATAGAACATAGTAACTCTACCTGCACCTATGGTTCTGAGCCTCTCTTCCAGCTAGGTTTGCTCATATGACCAAACTATCATCAATGGAGTATGAGCAGATATGATATGAGATGTGAACTTCCACTTAATTTAAGATGGTTTTTCTGATTCTGAACATCCTATCTTCTCCCCCTGTGCCAATGGGTATGCCAATGAGCCCAGTTACTTTAGAAACTGAATATTAAAGATAACAGAATTCCCATCAGCTTAGACCCCTGGAGTTGAGCCACTGGCATCCTGAAATCCTCACCTTGGACTGTAATGTGAAAGATAAATCAACTTCTCTGTTGTTTTCTTAATCACTAATTTTGGGGCATTTCTGTTAAAGTAGCTTCATCTAACACTCTACAACTAATGTGTAATAAACTCTTGTTTGAAAGGATGGATAGATGTTTTCATAGATGAATCCATGAATTAAAGTAGGTTGAGTCTAAAGAACTGTGGCTAAAGGATTGTGCCTAAAGAAACAAAAAAGAATGTTATTAGACACTGATTCTCCAGAGGAGCTTGAAGTAGAGAATAAATGGACTCAGAACTAAATTAGGAAGACAAAATAGAGCTTTTTAAAAAGAGAAATAGACTACAGTTTGTGCTAGAAATGGCTGATCTGATAAAATAGAAGAAATTAATCCATAACTATTAAACTCTTTCAAATATTATCCCCTATGTAAACTGAGCACCATGACAAAGGATATATCCTGGAATTCCTAATAAATTAAGTTAAAGTCATTTTTTTGGTACTAAAACTGGATGACTAAAGTCTGATGCTGATAATTGCTTCATAATATTCATATATTGTTGAATAATTAATGGACCAGACAAAGAATCCATGTTAGGGGAACATAACACTAAGGGTGTTAGGATAATATACAAAAGGGAGAATATCAACTTAAGACTGAGAAATTTTCCCTGAAGTTTTGTTTAAACTATGTATTAGAGGATAACTTAGGCACATAAAGAGATGGAAGAAGAACTTTCAGGGATAATGTACAAAGTCCTTGAAATAGAAGAGATGGAATGGCTATCTTGTATGGAAAGGCCAGTGGGGCTAGCAAGAGACAGAACAGTGGGAAATGAAAATGGCAAGATCAGCAGAGGACAAAGTTTTCACAATCACTAAACTATGATCTACAATAAAAATCACATTTTATATTGGAAGCCCATATCCACGCACATATGTGCACTTAATAATTATCCTAAATATGGATGACGTTCTTCGGTATCTTCTAGTCTTTTTTTTCTGTTTCTTTTAAAATGTTACATCATGGTTCACTAATGGGTTGCTCTCCAAATATTTAAAATACTCTTTTAAATTGTGGTAAGAATTATTAATTTCATTCTAAGAACAGTGGACATTAATAGCAGATTTTAATGTGGGGGTGGGTTGGGAATTTGGCAGAATCAGATTTGTTTGTAAAACAATCTCAATCCACATTGTCAGATGGATTGGACACAATCAAGAATAGATTCAGAGAATGATTTTAGATATTCTAAGAAGAGATGATGGTGGCCTGTAATAGGATGAAAGCATAGATGAATCATGTGAATAGATAAATGAGGTAAAAAGAAGAGTCTGAAGAGAACTAAGCTACTGGGCTATGTTTCAAATATATCCTTGAAATACCCCTCTACACTATGTGGGTAGAGACAAGCATTTGTTTATGCATGCATTCATTAATTAATCCATTGATAAATTCATTTCTTCTGTCAATGGCCCATACGTTCAAGGACCTCACAGTTGAGGAATGCAGATAAATACTGAAACACTTGCAAGTAAAGTGATATGTAACAGACAAGAGCCTTGTACTTGATAAAATGAGAGCACAAAAGATAAATTATTCTATCTTATGAGTGAGGTGGTCTATTTCTTTGCAACCCCTCCATTTCAGCCTTATGAAATACCAGAATTTCAGAAGCAGGAGAGGAAAAGGGGCTAGGAAAGGGACCATATTGATTAGGGGGGAAAGAAAGAAAAAGAATATGGTTTCACAGTTCTGAAGAGTTCAAGAAAATAATACTATGTAAATACTCCTTGAAAATTAAGTGTATATACCATACATCACAGGATCTGATTATCAGGAGAAGGTTGTAAAGATTTCTTTTCCCCTTGAATACATGGGTAGTTCCTAATGATGACAAATATCTAAGTTTTTAACCCAAACCATGGCATAAATCTTAGATGCCTTCTTTTTGCTTTTTCATTCATTTAACCTGTCTGCTCTGTCTCTTCACCAGTCTCACTCCCAACTTTTTGACTCTGACTCTATTTTCTGTTGTATCTATACTCTGTGGACATAAGTTTTCTTACTCAGATTTGAACCATAGATGGTTCCCAAGTACACATTCCATTCATTTTCCAACTCTTCTTCCTAAGCTCCCAGGTAAGCACCTTTCTCTGCCATGCAGAAACACCTACAACCGTAACTTGACACAGCCTGCACTGAGGGGAGAAGAAGAAACAGGGTCTTCAGTGTGAAACTCACAGGAGTACTCACAGATCTATGCAACTCCCAGCAAGAAGAGGAAGGTAATGGTTGAAGTATCTAAGTGGGTGACGATGTCAATGAGTGAAGAACATTAATGAATTCAAGAATCAGGTCATTACACTCCAACATCATGAAATGGGAATGAAAGAGTTCTGAACATTCTTGGTGTCCCTTTAATGCCTGTAATTCTGCCTACCTCAAACAGTCATATGACCCATTGCCGTACTCTTTCATGCTCAGCACAATTCCTCTGTGACCCCATTTTAACTGGTCATCCTTCTAGCATCACTGATTCACGTTTCAAAGTTTTAAACTTTAGGAGAATGTTCTCTGCAATTCCCTCAAGCTACTAGCTCATCGAAGCTCAGGTCAAACTTCACCCTTCAAGGAACCTCCTACAATCCTTTTCAACCACCATCAAGCTCTCCTTTCTTAGAGTAGCTGCACTACCTACATTGGAACACAGTATTTAATCCACAAATTGTGCACAAGTTCATTATTTTTGCTGATAATTTAATATTTATACATATATTAACCTTCAATTAAGTTTGTTAGCCATCTGGAGTAGAGTGCATGTGTACATGTGTGTACATATATATATATTTCCTGTATCAAAGAAATAAATACGGAAGATTAATACCTCTGTTTTTACAAACAAAATGGGGTTAAATTCAAACGCCTTGCATAATCTCACAAAACTATCTAATTCTAGAACTGGGTCTAAGGCCCTAAACTCATGTCTTCCTTAGGAGTGCCCAGGACACTGCTGACCATGTGATAAAGTCTCAGTGTGTAACTGTTGATTTGAACTTAATAGCTCTAAAGTAAAAATTAGTTTTCCCCATGGCTTAGACATCTTGGCATAAAGACATGGCATTCAGCTGACTGATTTGGGATGTAGGCAATAAACTTTGAGGGGGGAGTTGTCCCTGAAACTCTCCCTGCCTATCTCCCTTACCATATCATTGCTATGCATTAGGCTTTGCCCCCATTGTGTTTTCTCTCTCCTGTGTCTCTGCTCTCTCTCTCAGCTGGCAACCTCACTTTCCTCATTCCCACTGCTTTATGGGTTGCTTATTCATTTCCTTTAAAAGCCCTAACACTGCTCCTTCCATTATTTATTAATATTATTGTTACAAATAATGTTATTATTTGACTTGCTCTCAGGGAGATTTCAAGTTCTGGAGTCATTGCACATGAGTTTCTGTCTGTGTATCCACTTGCCAGAATAATCCATATGCCTCCTTTTCTGAAAATTCCCACTAGGAATGTTGGAAACCTTACAAACTTTGATTGAGCTGCCCCAGGTCAAATTGAACATCTGGGAACGAACTTCTGCATCAGCTGCAGTTGTGCATCCTTAAATACCCTGGTGACCAAGTTCTAGGAGGAGGATTGGCATGGGGTTTCATTTCGTGCAAAATGTATGGATATATTCAAACATTTCATTATATGGTCCAATTAGGCTGTGTCTACATGGGCACATAATAAAGTAAAAATTTGGCAATTATCTGGTTCATTTCATCAAGTCAAGAGCCAAAGGCACAGCTCTAGTCTGGCAAAAAAGGTTTTGGAAGGGAGAATGGGGGAGGAGTCAAAATAATTTGAATTTGTAAATTATATTCCTTGTATGTGTAAAAATGTGTACTTAATTTTACTTTTCCCAAACGGATTACAGCTTAAGTATACTGAGTCTTAATGATCTCTATGACAATGCTATATATTGCAAATAAATAAAATACATATAAGTTCTGTTCTTATTTCAAGTCCTCTTCCATTATCCTGGGCATACATACCCAGTCTGAAGAAAAAATAACCATCTGAAGATTAAACTCAGACTTGCCTAACTCATAAAATGGGTTTTAGATTCCCCTCTAAATTGTCTTGGTCTAATTAAATGAATCATGCCAGTCATTAGCATAAAAGGAAGAAAGGAAGGTAGGGGGTAGGGTGGGAATCAATTAGGATAGAATTGTGTTATGGTGTCTTTATGGGCACTGTTTAAACATGTATAAAAGCCACCTACTCAGCATCCTTCTTTCCCATCCTTTTATCTTCACGTCTGCCTTCTATACCTGCTTGTTAAGTCCTGTTAAGCTTTCCTTCCTTTCTAGGAAAACTGTGCATATGTGGCTCAGAATTCCAGACAGGCAGCTGGAAAAGCTGCTGAAAACCATGAAATAAGGAATACAATGGATACTGTGCACTAATGTAAACTAATTACACATCCCATTTTGAGAGTTTCCTTTTGTGTCTCTGAAGTGAAGAGGCAGAGATGAAGGAGCAATATAGATATCCAGAATCTGTGATTTTGTATTTAAATATGACATGCTTATTCTTCCTGCCTATCTATTTAGAATTTTTTTCTTAAAGTAATGTGTATACCCTGATCTTGTCCTAAATTAACAATACAATTGTAAATCTGTTGCAAAGGCATTGCCTATGTGTCAGAAAGGATTGATTTGTGAAGAACCAAGTAAAATGCAATCTTCACAGCTCAAGGGAAGAGGGATATGATTATCATTTTCAAACATTTGAAAGGATTAAAGACTGGTGATGGGTGAATCTCAGAAGGCCAGAGTTGGATGCTTACCCAGAAAACTTTGGAATCACATCTCAGAGTCTGCAGAAACTGGTGGAAACCTATTGAGGCTGTGCTTATGACATTTTCGCTACTGTTTGCTTCCAGCCAGCCTGGAAGCCCCTGCCTTAAGGTCTTGGCACTGAAGCATTAATACAGGCCCTCCTAGGGAGTAGAAGGGGGGTATGATAATTACACGCGGTGGTGGCCTGCAGCAAAATTGTACAATGGGTGAAGTTTCCTTTGGCAACTTTCCACCTATACTCTCAACTATTCTAAAATCCACCAAGTTCTCAGCTTGTAAAGGGGTTTTGATTAATATACTTTCCAACGACATTTGCATTTTAATGGGAGATTCTGAGACAAAACAGGTAACAAAAGACTCAAAGCTCAAATGGTATATAATATTAGGTAGCAATGAGTATTAGAATTGCCCCTGAACCTCCACCAAGGGGGGATTTTTCTAATGTTCTCCTTCACTCCTGACTCCTCCTTGGTTTTGCATATCGATCTGGACCACAATTTGTCTTCAGTCACATATCAGCCATACTGAATACTATGTTTTCTGAAAATGACATAATCTTTTCTCATTAACCTTTTATATGTGCATACATGCTCCTATTCATATAATGCTCTTCCTTGTACTTCTCCGTGGAGGTGCTCAGGTGAGATAGCACCGCCTCTTGGAAGGCATCATGGACCCTCCAAGCCTGAGGAAGGTCTCTTGCGGTGGGATTCATAGACATTTCTCTCCCACCTCTCTCACTCAAAAAGTAACTGTAAACCTGTATTTTAATTACCCATTAAGGTCTATTTGTCCTATGTGCTTGCTCACTTAGAGCAAGAATAATGCTCCCTCACCACCCTGCATTTTCACTATTTTTTCAGGGCCTTACAAAGTACTGGGTATAAAGTAGGTTACTTAGTATTTGTTGAATAGATGGAAAAATATCTATTCGATATTTCTCAAGCTTACTGCCTCTTTAATACTCTGAAGAAGTATACATGATTTGAGGCAAAGTGTTTAACTGAGATATCCTCTTTGTCCCTCCCAAACAGAAATTTTATAGGCGATTATGATAGAACACATTTGAATGAGGTGGGATGAAAGTATATAGACATTGAAGTGACAATTTTGGATAATCCTCAAAAAAGCAGTGTTACTCATGAAAATTTCTCAGATTGTGAAATAATATTTCTACTGAAGTGTTGGGTACATCAGTTCCTTTGGACAATTATAAACTTGATTGGCCAAGACACTGAACACATCAGGCAGAGAATAGTGCTGCAGTAGGAGACCCAGGGACCAACATTCAACACTGGGAATTGGTAATTAAGTGGCCCGAATTCCCTTCCCATCTTTTGAAAATGATTGCTCTGCCTCATATTTGTTTTGTTTGCCTAAACTTTAGTAAGACCCTGGCATCTCCAACCTCGTGCCAGTTAACCATAAGATTCTTCCTGTAGCACTTGAAACTCCCAGCATTTCTTGAAGTTTTAATCAGACAAGAAAAAGGCATTCCAGGGGCACCTGGGTGGCTCAGTTGGGTGAGGGTCTGACTCTTGGTTTCAGCTGAGATCATGATCTTGGGGTGACTGAGCCCCAGGTCAGGCTCCATGGTCAGTGTGGAATCTGCTTGGCATTCTTTCCCCCCTCCCTCTCTCTCCCCCCTGCTCCTCCCCTGACTAGTGCATGTGCATACACACTCTCTCTCAAGTAAATAAAATCTTAAAAAAAAAAAAGGCAGGCACCTGGGATGGCTCAGTCCTTTAAGCATCTGCCTTTGGCTCAGGTCATAATCCCAGGGTCCTGGGATCGAGTTCCATGTCAGGCTCCTTACTATGTAAGGAGCCTATTTCCCCCTTTCCCTCTGCCTGCTGCCCCCCCAGCTTGTGCACTGTCAGATAAATAAATAAAATATTTTTTTTAAAAAAGGCATTCCAAAGTGATATATAAAGTCAATTATTTTTTTTGAGAAATTTTATTCATTTATTTGGGAGAGAGTGAGATAGCATGAGAGGGGGGAGAACCAGAGGGAGAAGCAGACTCCCCGCTGACCAGGGAGCCCGACGGGACTCAATCCCAGGACCCTGGGATCATGACCTGAGCCAAAGGCAGACGCTCAACCAACTGAGCCACCCAGGCACCCTCAATTATTATTATTTTTTTTAAAGATTGTGATTTGTGACCAAAAAGACCTTGTTCCAGGAGGGCATATCCTAATATAAACTCTAAATAATTCATCTTTTGGCAGTTTAATAGATCTGAGACTCATTTGCTCATCTACAAAATCTGGATGTTAATACCTACTTCTCAGAGTTACTGTGAAGGTTAGCGATAATGATTGTAAAGGGTTGGCATTTATAAATATATTTTAGTGTTCTTGTGCTGTGGTATTCTTTAATACTTTCTTGTGATTGCATAAATTTTATTATGCTAATAAAGGAGCTCTTCTCATGCTACTCTGAGGGCAGCATTTATTCTACTTATATATCTTTGGAGGGATCTAAGGGACACAAAAATCATTCATTCTCCAAAAAAAATATAAACTACATACTCTGTTACGGCTATTGTATTGCATGGTAGCAGGAAGCAATATCTATCTTTAAGAACATGAGTATTCAGGAAAAAGAGAAATATTTGCCCTGTGTTACAAAGGTGGTAATAAGTATTCCAAGGCACCTGCCAAAGGGATAGGACACTGGACATGGAATTTCCATGACTTTCACTAGCCTGGGAGGAGGGTTAAGGGCATTCAGCTCACGGGCTGTTGTTGAACAGGCAAAAGAACAATTATTTGAGGTTCGGTGTGGTGTCTGAGAAAGGAGGAGGGAAGCAGCAGAGAAGAAACCTCCTATATTCCATAATATCAGAGGAGAAAAAGTACTGCTGAATACCATGTTTGCCTTCTAGAAGAAAGAAGATTGCTCTCCTGGGCAGAGGACTTTTGTTTAGATAAATCCCTTGATAGACAGATTTGAATACAAAAGGAGAAAAACCCAGGGAAAAGTCCGGTGTTTTGTAATATGGATTTCTACCATATGATATAAATTATTTTCTGTGGTGCACTGTGATATAATCACTTCATTGCAACCTCCCAAAATTTTAATAAAATCTGTGGCACACAGTCATGTATCAGTGGTATTTTGGGAAATAGTTGCATCTAGTATGGTGTGGGAGTATAAGAATAGGGAGGACAGAGATGGAGATATGAGAGAGGTAAGACTGAAATACCAGTAAAAAACATCAAAGACACAAAATAAATAGCGAAGCAACAGGATCAGATTTGACCATGAGGGAAAAAAAGCCTAAGTGATTTCTTTAGATGGGAGGCAGGAAGACCAAGTTGTGATTGTCCTGGTGAATCAGTGGTGATTAAAACTGAATATGGAGATAAATAAATGAATAGAGAGATGCAAAGAAGGAAGCATCAATAGGACATAGTATCAATAATATACAGGGAAACTGAATCACTAAGTTGTACCTTGAACCTAATGTGACATTTTGTGTCAGCTATACTTAAAAAACTTTAAAAATAAAATAAAAATCTACATATGTCAACAGTCAAAAAACAAAGACGCAAACAAACAAAAAACAGGACATGGTATCAAAAGTTTACAGGTTGAGAGACCAAGTATATGGATTTCAGTACCAAAAAGAGGAGTTTGAGGAACATCCAAGAGAATAATTTAGAAGATAAAAATTAAGGAATTCGAAATGAGTGCTAATCGTAATTTTATGATTATTTCTTTTAATGGTGTTCTTTCAGAGGAGTGTTCTTTCCAACTCTGCTTAGAGGCAAACTTTTGTCAACATTTCCTCTGGTACCTACACCCCATGATCTATTCCCAGTTAAAGGATGGATTTATTAAAAATACAGGATGCCCTTCCCTTTCTGCTAAAAATTCCCTAAGGCCAGTACCCAAAGATGTTCTTTGTTTCTCCATTCCATAAATTCTTTAGAATACAAACTACCCTAATATTCTCTCATTTGGTTTATAAGGCTATTCTGAGGTACTCATCTGTGTTAATGTCTTTCCTCAAAAATTAGTAAAAGGATCATCACAGCATACTGCTACTAGTACTACTGATGCTACTTCTTTTATTACTACTACTACTCCTTCTCTAGCAGAAGAAATGGAAGAGAAGTTATATTCAAAGAAACAACTGAGAAGTTTCTAGAATCAAAGAAAATTATATATCCTCTGGTTGAACCTTCATACCGTTACCTAAGTAATATGAGGGATCCTTCCTATCTTGAACCATTAGATCTTGGATAAGACAATTTTAAAGCCAGGACAACTTTATTACTGGGATTGTAAGGCTTAGAAGTTATCTGTAAGTTCCCTGATGTCCAGAAGAAAAGAAGGAAAGGCAAACAAAGAAAAATGGGAAAAGGAGAGGGGAGAAAGAAATACATTAATTAATTCCAATATTCCAATAATTCTATTATTTAATTCCATTCCAAGAAAAGAAAATAATGTGAGCTATATCCAGAGGCAGAAAAAAGAGTGTTACATGGTAAGAGGTAGAGAGACAAAGAGTATGGTTGCCCTGAAAGTAGATGCCAACAGCATCACTGAGATCTTGATACTGAGCCGTGGCCAACCAGGGAGGTATGGAAATTGAGCTCAGGACACCTATATTATGCTAGGACTCTCAGTTGGAGACTGGACTGATGTAATCAGAATTCTCTGGTGTCCAGAAGAAGCATATGCAAATCCAATATGGAGGAAAGCATCCCTAAAGTATGCATGCAGGTTTCCATGGCTTACTATCAATCAGTCCACAAGCAAAGATTAACAAACACAGAATTAGAGAAGCCAGGATGTAGGAGTGTCAGAAGAAGCAAAGACAATAGTGCTCATAAGGAAATGAATAAAGATTTAACAGAAATGGAAATATCAAAGAGAAATTAAGAGCTCTGGAGAATGAAGAGACTTAAAATGCTTCTAACTGGATCCTCAGGAGAAGACAATAGAGGAAATGTACATAGGGCAAAATTTATAGAGAACATCATTCAGAATATTCCACAGCTGATTAAAAGCATAAATACCTAGATGCAGAACATAGAATATATCCTAAGCAGAATAATTATAAAGAAATCAGGGCGCCTGGGTTAAGCATCAGTCGATTAAGCATCTGCCTTCAGTTCAGGTCATGATCTCGGGGTCCTAGGATCAAGTCCGGTGTTGGGCTTCCTGCTCAGTGAGGAGTTTGCTTCTCCCTCACCCTCTCCCCTTGCTCATGCTCTCTCTCTGTCTCTGTCTTTCAAATAAATAAATAAATAAATAAATAAATAAATAAAATCCTTAAAGGTAAAAAAAAAAAAAGAAATAGATACCAAGACACATTATAGCATAATGGAAGAACATGAAAAAACAAGAAGCTATCTTAAAAATACAGCTCAACCACAAAGGATTTTTCAACATTAAAAATGGTGGTCAAAAAGACAATAGAAAAATACATTCATGACTTTGAGAGAAAAAACTTAACTTAGAAATATGTTCCCACCAAAATTATCTTTCAAAAAAGGAAATATAATTAATATATAAACAGAAGCATGCCAGAAAATGTCCTCCAAATGTATTTCTAATGCATGGGCATGATCTAAGAAGCACAATTTGAGATTTAGTTAGAAGTAGTGTACAGACGATACACACATATACACACATATGTTCTGTGTACATATATAAATAATTTGTCATTTGTGGTCTAAACCACAAAAATGTTGGTATAAAAATAGTATACTCAGGAGAGAGTGATCAAAAATAAATTCGTGCAAGATTCTTATTTGTTTTTGGAAATGTGACAAAATATTTTCTATACTTCAGACGTAAACATTCATGAAAAAGATAAAGGATAAACAAACGATGCATAAAATCCAAAAATGAAAAATAAGAACAAATAAATCTTAGTTAATTTAAGTAAAAGCAAGAGAAGAGAAAAAAATCATAGAAAAGAAGGATAAGCAAATAATCAAGAGTAGAATAGTCAGAAACATGTTCAATATGTCAAAAATTACTGAAAAAAATAAAAAATAAAAAATTTATTAAAAATATATTTTAAAACTTAAAATATTTAAAAATAATAAATAAAACATCTAACATGTAAAAGATATTCTAAAATTAGGTTAAAATATAGATAAGAAAATACACCTATATGCCATTTATAAAAGATACAATTGAAACATGAGGCTTTGTAAACACTGAAAGGAGAAAGATAAAGATTCAATGAGCAAATACTAATCAAAGGAGAGCAAATATAATTTTGAGCAAAATAGACTTTCAAATTATTTTGTTACTAGAGATATATAGGGGCCAGTATAAAGTGTTCAATTAAGTAGATAGAACAATGCATGCATCTAATAAAATATCCTCAAATTACAGAAGTTTTGACAAAGATCAGAAGAAATGGACAAATTCACTATCATAAAGGAATATTTCAAGATCATTTAAAAAACTCTAAAGTCAATGTGCTCCCTACATCTCCAAATTAAAAGTACAGATACTTTGAACAACACAATTAACAATCTTCACCAGCTTGACATGTTCAGAAGTCTTTACCCACAATTAGTAAACACACATTTTTCTTGGGCACACACTGGACAGTTATAAAAATCAACATGAAATAAGAGATAAACTTGTCTCATCAAATGTCGAACATGTATTAGTATATTGACTTTTTTTCTTACCACTATACAAACAGGAAATACCAAAAGTATAATTTAAGATCCCAACATAAAAAAAAAGGCTGAAATCATCTTTGGGTTAAAAAAAAGTCACAGGAAAAATTTCCAATTCTTAAAACCAAAAGGTTAAATATACCATATAACTTGTGGCATGCAGTTAAAAAACTTTATTTTGATTGACATTCAACTTTAAATTCTTATATTAGAGCCAAAGAACAAACAAAATCAACTAAGCAGTCAACTTAAGACCTTGAAAAGGAACAGTAACAAAGAAAAGTAGTAGGAAAGAGGTAATTAAAATATTAATAAAATTTTAAGAAAAAATTTTAATGACATAAAACAAAATTTAATAACAGAGACAATAGAAAATGGAGGTTCTAGAAAGCCAAAGTTCGATTTTACAACTGATATACAAAACTATGATGAGAACAATGAAGTAAAACAGAGAAGATATAGATAAGCAATATTGGAAAAGTGAAATAATATAGAACTACGAAGCTAAGATTTAAAAATTTATAGAAATTTGAAAGATAATACTTAATATAATCATATGCCATAAAATTTGAAGACTTAGGCAAATAGATACCTTTGTAGACAAATTTACCTGACTAGAATAAAAAAGAAATAGAAACCTTAAGTAGTCTTATACCTATGAAATAATTTTAATGAGTTTTAAACAACCCAGAAAGAAGAGATTAGCTCCAGATAATTTTATAGATCAAAGAAACTTCCAAAAAATATATATCATTTTAATATGTGGAGAATATTTTCATAAAAGTCAGAATTATTTTATGAATATAGTTCTTAGCAAGCTGAGAATGGGAAGGACTCTCAATCTGGCAATTTTTTAACAGCATTGTCTTTAATGGGAAATCACTGTTTTTATTTCATCAGTATTTAACTGGAGGACTTAGCTAGAATTGGTACTCTGTTTTGCTTGTGTTTCCCTCCAGCCCCCTCACCGTTCTGTTGTTTTCCTTATTACATTTCCTGATGACCCAGTAGTGTCCACCTTTCCTGAAAGACGACCTCCACAGTGTTATTAAATTCTCTTTGACGAGTTGGTCATTTATATTTATACTGTTAAGTTACCTGCTAAAACCAGAAGCTGGATCCATTGTTTGGGAAAATCATTTGCCTTTGCCCTCATCTTACTTTTTTTTTTTTTTTAAAGATTTTACTTATTTATTTGACAGAGAAAGAGAGAGAGTGAGTGAGGGCAAGCAGGGGGAGCAGCAGAGGGAGAGGGGGAAGCAGGGTCCCCGCTGATTAGGGAGCCTCATGCAGGGCTTGATCCCAGGACCCTGGGATCATAACCTGAGCCAAAGGCAAGTGCTTAACAGATGCTTAACCGACTTAGCCACCCAGGCACTCCTCATCTTACTCATTTTTAACCTAGCCTCATCTCTTATTTTAGAGGTCATTTTTTCTCAAACTTACTACAAACATTCCTGGAATCTAAAAGTATTAGTCTGCTAAATGCATCATTAGACCCCTGAAACCTTATGCATGCTCAACTTTTCATCATAGCACTTATATCTATTTAATAATCAGTAAAAATAATATTCTTGTCCTTGATAGCTTTTGATATTTATGAATTTAATATATCTTCTTCATAAATTTTTGTATCCATCTTACACAGCACCTCTGACGGTAGTATAATAGATCTCTAGCAGTTCAATATAGCTAAACAAACTATGTTTTCCACATTTCCCTTCTCTGCTTAGTTCTGAGATTGGAGGGTCTTCAAGCAACACTGAGATTTGGAAAATGAAAAGTAGAAATTTTAAGTTTGGAGGGTTAGTGCAGGAGTACCAGGAACTGTTATAACTCAAGTACACTGTATTTATTGATGGGTGAGATCATCTTGTTGGTGTGGGTGGGGCAATCACTGGGCCTGCAACTCCTTTGGCTTCCATTGGTTCCTCCGTAGTTTTACCAACCTCTGGACCAGGTATGTGTTTTGTTCCATGATGAAGGGTACCAGATTTTCCATAAGATTACCCACATCATTGAGGCTTGGAAGCAATAAGAGGTAAACGTGGATTCCAATCCATCCTGTGGGTTCTATTTCATCCTCATTATTTCTGTTGTCTTTGCCTTACCCTACCTTCAATACCTATCATCCTTTCCTGGCTGCCTGACAGGATTTTCAGGCTTAGATGCAAAGAAAACAATCTTCTATCAGTTCTCAAAATTGAATATGGTCAGCTTACTATTAGAGGTATGTCTGTCTGTCTCCCCAACCCCTGTCTCCATATATGTATGTGTATATGAATATCTCATTCTCAGTGGTTCTGTTTTTCTGATCAAATACTTAAGCAGTTGGGGAATAGTTTGCATGCTGCTATAAATCCATAAATACTTTGCATGCTACCTAAAACTACATCCCATAATTTCAGTAAGTACCCTGTCTCAAGGTTCCTATGATGTCCCAAGTAATAATTACCATCTTGACTTAAATTTTGATCATTTCTCTTGGCCAAAGAAATAAACTCTTCTTCTGTTAGTACTTAACATGGCTTCTACTAGGGTGGCTTACACATACTCCAATAAGCTAAAGCTTGCTCAGATATAAAACGAGGATGATAATGCTTGTCTTACTTCAAAAGGCTGTTGTGGAAAGCTTATTTATAAACATGAAAATGGTGTAAAATATATAAATACAAGCATCAGTACATTTTCTTTTTTGTAAGGTAAATATTTCCTGGCTCTTTAAACACTAGGCTAAGTCTCAGACTTAGAATTTCTTCCAAACCTGAAATTTGAATTTGGAAAGAAAGAGTTTCAATTCCTTACTCAGTATTATTTAATCACATTTAGAAGTAGGGTCTAGTTCATTTGCAATTGGCTCCAAATTGCTGGGGTAGGACATGGGTCTTAAGAGAAGCTAAAGGGAATCTTAAAATATATCCTACCACCCAGATAAATAGAACCAATTTACATGTATTTACGCTGGAACCAAGGCTACTTTGCCTGCTTCCAGGTAGTCTGAATGCTGCTTCACTCAGTTGATTGTAATTGCAACTAAAAGGTCCTTGATAGAGAAAAAAAAATTGAAAGGCTGTTGAGTGTTGATCAAATCACGCCCTTTGATCTACTTTGTTTCATAGCTCTCCTCTCCCAGTTGTTTGCTCCTTGGCTCGGGCTTATAAAGCTAGCCTGTTAATAATTTAATACATTCACCTAGTTCATTTTATACTGAGGGATCTTAAAATAAAAGCTCTAAAGTGAAGCTACATCTGGACCATAATAGTTCATCTTCTTTATTGGTTTCAGGAACATTCCAGAGTGATTAGATAAGAGATGTATGCTCTCACCTACTCTGATTTGGAAATTATGTGACATTGACAAAGATTTCCCTGGCAATTGCAAGTCTCTGCTGTTTACTTTTGTTAGACCTTTAAAAGTGATTTCCTAAGGGCCCTTTCCAGGAATGAGAATGCATGTGAATTTCCTTAATAAACACAATATTATTCTGATTTAGATGTTACAAGAAATTGGTAGACTATGTAGACCAAACTAATATTATTCCATCCCATCTCATTTATTCTATCATCTGGAAACTATTTACTGTGCCGTTACATGACTTGGCATGGTGCTCAGGATAAAGAGGACAGAACCCTTTTCTTAAAGCTTGCACATTCAGTGTGAAAATATTGTCATAGTATGTAACACATTGTGTTGCAAAAGAGATAAGTCTAGGGTGCTGCCAAAGCAGGAGGAAGATGAGTCAGGTCTTGTGTGTGTCTGAGAGATTCCCAAAAGGAGCTAATTTTACTGGAACAGTGAAGGATAAAGAGAACTTGCTAGTGAGTCCCTAACATGAACTTTCACGAAGTCTCTTTCCTAACTCTGGACCAGAAGGATTACATAGACACAGCAGCTACACAATAATATCAGGCAATTTCTCTAGGATGTTCATCTCATCTTCTACTTTGCTCTGCCAAGAAAGATGCAACAATACAAGCCTTCCACCCAGAGAGAGGTGACAGGTGGGATTGGAGAAATATAGTGGAAGATAAATGGCTAGAAGGAAGGGAGGCTGCAGAATAGGAATTAGGGCTGAGGAAAACAGGCTGTTCCAACTTTACAATTATGTCTAAAAACTGGTCTTGTATAGGTCATGATCCATAAGGTCTTAGAATTCCTTCTTCAGTGAGTATGCTTTCCAGTCTTGTTACTTCAGATATGATGTAATAGTATGACGTAATGGAAACAATATAGATGCTGATTCTTAGCTCCAACCTTACCACCTTAGAGTTTCAGTTTCCTCGATTCTAAAATATAGCCATTCCGGACTAGAATTTCTATAAGAATCATATGAATGCATGGAAATATACAAGTTTTATAAACTTTAAGAATAAATATAAAGATGTTGCTATTACTTTTATTAGAGTATTACTAAAATTCTTAAAAGGAGTAGACTTCTGACTTAACTTGCAAGAATTACTCAGTCTGCCCCTTCACTTTCCAGATCAGGCACTTTCATTCAAATCAACTCTCTCTGCTTGAGGGCAAGTGTAAAGCTTCTTTAATTAACAACAATTAATGGCTCCTATAAAAGGTATGTTGCAATGTTGTACTTGGACAAAAATAAATGTTATTAGTCAAGAGGAAAATAAATGAAATTGTAAAAGTGTGCCATCAGAGCCCCATTTTTAATAACTTTAGTAATTCTTGTGATTTGTTGCTTAATGTTGCTTTATATTTTTCTGTACTAGCATGTTTTCTTATCCTTGGTTTTAAGCTGAGAGTAAAATTGCCTACATCTTTTTATGTTACTGAATTCTCCTCATAGAATCTTGCATATAGTAGGTGCCTAATTAAGTTTTGTAGCTGCTACTGATGATAGGAGTCCATGAAAATTAGCAATCACTGGCAAAGGCAATAATGCCCAAGGATTACAAAATAATGGATGTACATTATTTAGAGAAAGTGTTGTTTTGCTTGAGTTTAAACCTGTGGAAAAAAATTCTAAAAGCTTCCTCCCATTCTGCTGATGGATTTAGGAAAACAAGCTGAAAGCAGATGATCAGTGGCATCTGTTAACTGGCATTGACACTGCTGTGTAGGGCAGCTGTCAATCATTCCACTTTCTTCTACTTTTCTTTTCAGAATTAATTAGCACCGTGAGACTCTCAAGCACTCACCTAGTTGCCAAGAAGAACTTGGAACCCATCTTCTGGAGAATAACACGAGGATCCCCCCCCCTTCATAACTCACCTTCCTCTAGCCCACTTCTTCTGGCCCCACTGGCATCCACTGTCCTTGGGTTTGGAATGAAGATAGTATTTTGAGATCAAATCAAAAACTGAGGTGGATAAGGCTAAACAAAGACTGATAGAGACCTTGGAAGCATAAAACGTGGACTCAAAACTCTGTGGCTCCATCTGTAAAGTAGGCACAATGCCTGTTTGGTTCAGGTTCATAGTAAAAAAATATATATATACATACACACACACATATTAAATTAAATGATATGCATTTGAAAAAGAAAAATGCTTCATAAATGTGAAGTGTTATAACAGGAGAAATTAATAAAATATAATCAATTGGTATTGCTTCAAGTGCATATATAAATATACAATGTATACTGAGCATAAGGGGGGGTGAAAGAGGAAGTTGAGATCAAATTGTAGAAAAATGTGAATAAACTCAGAAATCTCTTGACAAAGACTGCCTAATGTTGCCCTCAGCCTGACTAAACTTTAGACAGGTTCTTCCTGACTAAAATGTCCTCCCTTTTCTTAGAGCACTTACTTTAGAAAACTTGCAATTGTAAATTCTTTCCCTGTCCCTTTGAGATGCAAATCTTCTGCAAATTAGAAATGTCTTTCTCAGGGAGTTGGGTGTCATTCCTTTGAAATGCAATCATCCAAGGAGACAGCACTCCCTAACTCCAAGTCACAGTGGGAGGGTGGGAGCCTAACTTCAATAAGGGAGGATTAGCAAAAATATGGGTGACCTAATCACACCAACCAATCCCTGTAGACCCAAGGTCCTCTAGTATTTTTCCATTAGCTCACTCCCCAGCATTTAAAAGTGCTCTCCTATAAAATACCCTTTATACTTGTTAGAATGGCTATTATCAAAAAGACATAAAAATAAGAAGTATTGGCAAGGATATGGAGAAAAGGGAATCCTTGTGCACCATTGGTGGGAATGTAAATTAGTGTAGCCACTACAGAAAACAGTATACAGTTTCTTCAAAAAAAAAATTAAAAGTTGAATTACCATATGACCCAGCAATTCTACTTCTGGGTATTTATCCAAAGGAAAAAAAAATACTCAAAGACACATGCACCCCCATGTTCACTGAAGTATTATTTATATTAGCCAAGATACAGAAAAAACCTAAGTGTTCACTGACAGGGACAGACAGACACACACACACACACACACAGTGGAATATTATGCAGCCATCAAAATATGATATATTGCCACTTGCAACAACAGGGATAGATCCTGAGGGCATTACAATAAATGAGTATAATAGAAAAATACTGTATAATCTCACTTACACTTGGAATTAAAAACAACACCACCAACAACCCTACTCCCCCCACAAAAAAACACAAGCTTACAGAAAAGAGAACAGATTGGTGGGTGGCAGAGGCCGGGGATGGGTATAAAAAAAAAAAAGGTGAAGGGGGTCAAAAGGTACAAACCTCCAGTTAGAAAATAACTAAATCATGGGGATAGAGTGCACAGTGCAGTATATTAATTATAGTTAATACTGTATTGCATATTTTAAAGTTACTAAGAGTAAATCTTAGTTCTCATCACACACACACACACACACACACACACACACACACACACACAAATCCTCTCCCTTTTCTTTCAATGGCAATGGAGTTCAAATCTCTCCCTTACTATAATTGTCTTGAATAATGTCTGTTTAACTCCATCTGGTTCAATGGTTCAATTTATTATTTTTTTTTACACTCTGAAGGGCAATGAAGAAAATGATAATGACAATGGGAAGATAATATTTGAGGGAAAGGTCTGCCAATTTTTTCCACTAAATAAAGGAAACTCAGGTACATGCTGAGATTTCCAAGGGCAAATTTAAAGTTTGAAATTCCTGGTCACTAGGCTGTTTCCAGACAACAATCAACCATTCCTAACGTGGCCTAAATGCTCAAAGTCATCAGTTCTGGTTTAGCTCACAGTATCAGAGTCAGATCTTGGGGAATTTAGTAAATTTTGGAAAGGTATTCTTTGATGTTGCTTCACTTCCCCTTTTTACCTACTGGTCCTTGAATCCCCTACCAAACTATTGTCTCTGAGGTACACTCTCTCCTATCCCCAACTTTTCATGGCCTTCTTGGAGGTACTTCTTCTCAGTCTCCTGAATCAATAATTCTTTTATATATCCTGTTTTCCTGGATTTACTCTAGCTCTGTGCCAATGTTATAAGCCTTCCTAAAATTTAAATGACTATAAATGGCTTAATGTTCCATTACTTCCAGGTAAAGTATTTGCATTTTTACAGAGACATTTTAGAAATAATACCCAAAGGAATGATTCTCTAACATCAGCATGGTGGTTTAGGGGATATGCATACATTTGGGCAGCAAGATTACCTGTCACCCCTCAATCATACCAGCAGACAGGCGCTTACTCAGCCCTTGCCTGTAGCTAATCCTATAGGGCATTTAAGTCCCATTCAAAAACCCACTTAATCACAGCATTGAATCTCTCTTTGCCATATGTTTCTCTGGCTCTCTACTGGGGTGAGTAAATGTTCCTTTTTCCACAGGCAGTTACCTATGGGAAAATAATTAGGTTTGAGCTTCGCTATACTGAACATCAAAATATCCATACTTTAATTTTGTCTTAGTTTCTAGATGTAAAATGGAAAACCTTTGAATTTTGTTGTGCTAAAGTGACATTAGTTCAACCTGCATAGCCAGGAAAGTGGAGATATATATATATATATATATATATATATATCTCAGACAGTGACTTGCCTTAAAAGGTAACCTAACTGCCTTTTGTATACTGCAACAAAGGATGGGCCTCCCACTAGACCTAGATGCCAGGAGGCTGATGTCCTGTGCACCACAGACAAGTGTCAGATGCAAGAGAGCTCTGACAAGAAGTGTATGCTATGCTTCAAGAACATCCTTGACAAAGTAGAAGGCTGTTGCCAAAAGGGTTCATAATATCTGAGGCCAAATGGTTTGTAAATTTTGTCAGATACATGCCAGGGATTTCAGGGAGAGGGTCTAAGTTGTATATCCCTGAATATCAGGAGTACTGGAGTTTTCATGGGAGGCTGGCACTCTCATTAAAAGTATATTTTCTTGGAGAATTCACAAGGGCTAAGATGCATAGTCTGTGAAAAACATGAGCAACCACTACATGCCCTTGGTGATATACTGGATGGGGGACGAGTTCACCTTCGAGAGAGATTTGCGTTTAAACTTGATGGGAGACGAGGGGCAGAGTCAGAGGTAGAGGATATTGATTACATGGTAGTAAAATGTCTTTCATGTGTTTTTGTGTCCCAGCCTTCTTCAGGTCAGGGTGAGTCTGACAAAGAGGTGGTAACAAAGAGAAAATCAGGTGAAACTTTATACTACTGGAGTTTGTGTGTGAAAAATGAGGACATCTGTCAGTTCTGCTCTGTAGCATAAGGCACTCTTGGTAGGAGAAAGGCATTTTTCTCCAATAAATCAGAAAAATCTCCTGCAACAGAAAGGAAAACACTGGGGCAACTTTTAGTGGAAAATAAGATGGACTGACTAAGAACTGGGTTCTTTGGCAGAGAAACCTTCAGTTATAATAGGAAAATTTTGTCAGTTAGGATGGTAGCCTCTAGGGCACATGACCGCATCATTGGAGAAATAGCTGTGCATTAAAATGTTTTACCAACTCATGATAGCTCTCCAATGGGTCTAGCTCCTTTGAACTGGAGGAAGAGCCAGAAAGGACCCTCCTGTACAACCCACAAAGCTATTTGCCTGGAAAGGGGGGTGGGCGTAAGAGCAGATGGAGCTACTGAGTTACTACTACATTTGTACTACCGAGAAACTTTTATTCTTTCTAAGGTGACTTGGCCTGACTCTTTCACACGGTACACTTGAGGGAACTGAGTGTTCATAAGCTGGAAAACAGAAGAATGTTGAATCATAATAATCATCTTAGAACAGTTTTAAGGGATGTTTGGTAGAACAGATTATATTTACCTGTTCTTCCAGAGAGCAAAGTTAATACAAGGCAGATTTACAGATATATAAAACTGATAGATCTATATCCTTCCTACCTCTAAAAGTGGTGGAAGTCCAAACGATAAAATAACTACAAAGTAGAAGTTGCTCAAGAACAAAACCAAAAAGTAGATATCATTTATATCTAATTCATTCTTCATTCAAACCATGTCCAACAGATAAATGTCTGATCCAGTGTAAAGAATAAAAAAAATGAAGTTTTAATAATCAGAAGCTTAAATTTCAAAATTACCAACACAGACTAAAATATATATCTTCCTCCTCCTTTTTCTTTGTTAATACTAGAGTCAGGAGATAAATAACACCTGTTTATAGGGTAAGATGAGAGTTACAGTGTGATTTTACTGTTCATTATGAACATAATCATAATAGACATGAAATAGGCTATATTAGATAGCTAGATGAATGCATAATTGAATAAATCATTTATTATTTTTGAGATGTTAAAATATATCTTAGATATATGTGCACTGAAACTCCGTATCCAACAATCTGTTAGTGTATTCACATTCTAAAGACATTTTTCCAAATGTATGGTTAAATGTAGACCTATTAAGCCACAAAAGGAAAGTTAACATTGACAGTCGTTCATTTGTTTACCTGTATATTTAACCAATTTTGATGACCAGTTTTGCCTTTATTTCCTGTCCAGAATATTACTGTAGCAAAGTAACAGCTCCACGAAAGGAAGAACTTCAAACTTTGTCTTAAATATGAAAAGCTTTGGGTTTTGTTTTTTTTCCCTTCTGTTGGTTACCTTGCAATTCATGATCTGCCAATCTGTAAACACACTTTGAACACTCTAGTGTGTGTGTGTGTGTGTGTATGATGAATAAACATTGTAAGTTTCAATTGACTCAGAGAAGTGTTTTATCAGCTCAAATGAGAGAAAATACTCAAAAACTCTATTTTTGTACTGTTTTAAAAGATTAAAATCTTTAAAGATTGCATTCAAGAAGGATTTGAAAGCCTAGAAAACATATTGAGTATGTATTCAAACACAGGAACTCATGACCGCATGGGCAAATAGTTTTAATAATCAGGGAGAAAAAAATATAGCCAATATTTTGACTTAATTAACCAGGAAATTTAGCAGACAGAGTTGATCAGTTAGTCTCATGTGGAGTCACATGAAACTTTACTTGTACTCTTTGTTAAGAGTACAATTCTTCCATAAGTTGTTCTAAACATGCATCCATATTTTGTCTCAGAAAATAATCTTTTTCAAGGAACTAGTTCTAATTCTTTTTCATAGCATTTCCATCATTGTGCAGCATGGCTAAAATAAGGAAGTAGTTATCTCTCCTAATTATCTGGACCCTGTAGTAGAGCACTTACATCCAGCAGATGAGTTTAAGTCGGGTGCAGCCCCCAACTTTGAGAAAGCACAGGTAGATGAAGGGACAATAACAGGAAGAAGATTCCTGTGTTCTTGCAATCTCTTGTTCCTGTTCTTGCAGTCAGTAGGCATATTGCTTTACAGTAGCAGCAGGTCATCTCTGTTACTTCTAGAAGCCCTTTTAGAAGATATGACCATGCATACGGGTTTCAGCATATATCAACCTTTAAGCGTCTATTAATAAAGGACCTACACCACTCCTAATAAACTATCTTGAAGGGCTGGTGTTAGCTAATGATATACCTCCTATATTCAACTTCAGCCCCACTGCTTTAAAATGTAGTCCTCAACACAATCATGTCAGAAAAAGGAAAACACCCAATCAACTATCCGTGACCCTCAGGATTTGAAAATGTCACAATTGCTGAGTTGCTGGTTTTAACTGTCCTTCACTTGTTCACTGTCTCTCCTACACCACCCCCTATCTCCCTATATGTGTGGGTACTTGGTGTTACTTAGCTTCTAATTTTTTTCTCTCCTCAATTTCTAAGCCTAATGAGGCTGAGCTGAGTTAATAATGGATGTAATAAGTAATGACTCATTGTTTTGGGGCCCACACGTCTGTGTGTGCTGCGAACAGGAGCCAGGACTCTGATGCTATTTGTTCTGCTATGTCACTTGCCACCAAGCAATGCCACTCATCAATAAAAGGCAAGATGACGGATGAGTTCATTTAATGGAATTCCTCTGAGTGAGTTACAGCCCAACTCTTCAATAGGTCTGCGACCATACTCGCTCCCTCCCTCTCTCCCCCTTGTGGCTCTTTTTCCCTTCCTCCTAAATCCAGGACAGTTGGAAAGCATGCTTGGCCGAGAGGGCCACCATTTGTGCCAGCAGCTCCTTCTGCTCTTGACAACTGCTATCCTAAATCAAATCAGCAGCTCTGTGCCTGGAGATTAAATCTGTGCCACCCGATAGCAGTGGCACCCATAGCATTTGGCCACGTGTACTCCTTGCCTGGACTCATTTATTTCCTCAGAGGCTAGGTGGTGTTGGGGAGTAGGTTCACGTCCTGGGTCATCAAGGTTTAAGTCTTCCATGCTATCCTTTGAAGCCTAGATCCCAAAACCCAGCTGCTCTCTGGGAAAGTTTGCAGAGTAGTCTCTCTCCTCACCATGTGGACCCTCTGTCTCAGAGTCCCCACTAACTGAAGTGTGCTGCTTCATTCCATGATCTGGGCTTCACCCACAGTGAGATCAACACTGACGACAACGTACCAACAGGCAGAGTTTTTAGCGTGAAAGAATGGAGAAGACATTTGGGGATCAAGATATCCTAACTGCAAGGTATGAAAATAAACCAGGTATCGAAACAAACATGACAGCTGCTAATGTCAACACACTGTTTTAAGATATCAAATTTTTTTTTTATGAAGAGTAAAGGGCACAAATACAGGAAATCAAATATAACCATCTTGTAGAATTAAGGAAACAGAGTTTTGAAATAGAGAAGTAGTTAACATCTCTAAACTGAGTTGGGATGATAGACTCTAACCTCAAGATTTCCCATTATGCAGACAGAAGTGACATAAGGAGGAAGTAAAGTGAAAAGATAGTAAAGAGAATTACAGGATGTTACAGACAGCAAGGTTTACAGATAAAAGAAAATGAAGAGATCTTGGGAAAAATACTTTCTAATTTCTCTTATTTGGGAAGACAAAATGGAGAAATTCTATTTATAAGCTAATTGTAACATCACTGACAAATAGCTAGCAAAGTCATTCGGGTCTAATCTCTCTTTTGCCAAAGCTACATAAATAGATTGGATAAATTGTGCATATACACACAACTATGTATTCATATTTAAATCTGTGGCATGTATATTTAAGGGCAGGAGGCATTTCTCTACCCCAGAAACATGGGAACTCTGCATGGCTTTGACAGTGAACATTTTCTGAGCCTCGGCCAGGGATGGTTCTCATACGCACTATCCATATCTAACATTCTTGATTTCATAGGGAGCAAAAAGCATTGATTCTCTTGATGCTGACATTATATTTCATATTCAGGCCCTTGCAGAGTTGAATCTATTCACAATTAAAGTCAGTGTCAAAATAGGAAAAGTGATGAGAAAGGAAGAAATATAGTGTAAGGAACTAAATGAGGAACAAAAGTGTATTTTAAAAACCTACAGAATAAGGACAGTCAAGAAATAGATTAACAGAGCATTACATTTTATTGTTGAGCACAAATGTTCCATTCCTTTCTCTGAGCTCCTAATCAGCATTTTTCATTATTTTCCTTCCACTGTATCTGGCTCCTACGCATCAGTGCCCATAGCAACACCTCTAGTATTACTAAAAACTTCCTCTTAAAGTAGGGTTACCCACACAAGGAGCCTCGCCAGGGCTGACCTTCCCTCCACTTAGACTGCCACATAACTTGGGACTGGTAAGTTAGGATGAGAATTCTCCCTTTGAACGCAAACCATTTTAGAAATGATTGTCCCCATTCATATGTAGGCAGGAATGATCTCCTTCCTTCTAAAAGAATGTGTTTTTTTTGTTTGTTTTTTTTTTTGTTTGTTTTGTTTTGTTTTAAGAAAGGGGCTTCTCTCAATGCCTCCTTATCATGTGGCTTCTCTTGATGCCCTCCTGGACCCTTCCATTTTTTCCACAGACTTTATAACTCCCAGCTGGCAACACCCTATCATTGAAAGATAGCTTCTATGACTATTTTTGCCTTATATGTGTTAAGTATGAACCCTGTGATTTCAATGTCCTTACACAGAGCTTGCCCTATGAGCACTGTTTTTATCATTTCTAGGATCACAAGGACAAAGGAAAAATAACAGGCAACTTAATTATTCAGGCCAGAACTGTGCTTAAACTTCACATAACCATACCACCTAGCACAGAACCTCTGCTGACTAGATGCTCATTAATACATGTTGAATTTAAATAGATGGAATAAAATCCAGTCTTTATCCTCTGTGCTTACTTTCTCGTCTCTTGTTCCAATTATTCCATAAATATGTTTTTCCCTTGGTTTTGGAAATTTGGCAGGTGGCACTTTAATTTAATCTGTTCTTAAATATTCTGACTCCAACAGAAATTAAAGCCATATGTGTACCGTGGTAGGCTAAGACCTGCAGACATAAATCAAATTTGATTTTGCAAGTGTTTGTTGGTCACCTACTACGTGTTTGGTGTCCTACGCAGCATAGACATGGTTAATAAATAGAATAAATTTTTTCAGATCCCTAGAGTTCAGGAAATTAAAACTTTCCTATTTAGAAAATGACGTAAATTCTAGAACTTGAGCTATAAGAATGGATGCTTTTGTTTTGTAAAATCAGAGAAGAAATCTAAGAAATGTATTAGTTCTAATTCAAGCCCCATCCCATACAATAAACTTGAACGGCAACCTTCACCAAGGGTATTTTGCCTGCTTGAACATATCCCAGCCAGGAATTAACTGGCCTGCAGGAAACACAAGTCTCCTGATCAACATTTTCCCTCCCTAGTCTATGCTCGTTGTCCCATCCATGGGTACTAAGGCCTCTGTGTCATAGGAGAAGCAGGATTGACCTTTTCTCTTCCCTTCTCTGGAAACCAGGCCACAATAAGAGCATGAGACAAATTATGATTTTAGAAATGTATTACACGGGAGAGGCAACTGCGATTCCTACTTGCCAAGCGTTTCACAGGTACAACTCCAGAGCTCAGATCACAGTGAAGACCTTCCTTTTGTCACCCATTCAAAATACTGTATTCCATTTGTCAGAAAACTCTGCTGTTTACAGACTAAAAACCAACACAAGAAGAGCTGGGAACCTGGAGGTGAGATACCAGAAGGGATGAAAGGGAGTTTCTAATGGGGGATCATAGGCTGGTCTATATCACAGATGTGTCCTATTTGGTCTTCCTGATGCATTGTTTTTGATTTGTGGGATTTATTTGCAAATATATTTAAAAAATAGGGAGATATTTCAACTATTCTTGAAATGCAGAAGATCTAGCGGCACTGGATTAGCCTTTCCAGAGGCACAAATCAACTGCAGCTGAAGATACGGGCTTCTTGAGGTAGAGCATGGAATCTCTTATTCACCACAACCTTTCAAGATTCTGCTTGCACTTTTACTGCCGGACCCCCATAGGCACCCAGGTTCTGCCTCTCCGGCATAGTAGGACTCGGAAGACATGGAAAGTAAAAGGACATAGAGGGTTCAAGATGAAAGTACCTTCTGCTCCAATGGATGAATGGGATTGGGATGGCTACATGGGATCCCTGAAGGTGCCAACCAACGCCAGTACCCTTCCCCCCAAAAAAGTCAGAGTCACATGAAACCAGTAGAAGGCAAAATAAGTATACAAAACCCTGCCCCAGTGACTCCAAAGTAAACCGCTACTGTAGGAATGCCTTTTGATGATTGTCAGTGACTGGCTAGCAGTAAGCCCCTGCCATAGCAGACGCTAATGCTGGGTTACACCAGAATGATATTTACATGGTTATTTTCTGTTCACTTGTGTGTTGAATATTGCATATATCAAAAAAACTGAAAGCATCGTATTGTCCTAGTTACCGTACCCACCTCTGGATATATACTGTTGAATAAAACACAGCTGGTTACTTCTCATCAGCCATGCTAGCTCAGTCTCACCTTGTAGATTTGGTGGAAGCGGTGGTGCCTGGCACATGTAAGTGATCCGGTGTATCACCAGCTGACGGAAATGGTAACTGTACTGAGGAATGGCAGTGGAGAGGAAGAGATCTTTTGTTGGGACGACAGGAGGGCCAATAAAACATGGATAATTTCTGTACCTATGTGACGTATCAAAGGAAACCATGTGAAAGAGAGGTAGTTTCCCTTCGCCTCTATCATTGGTAATTCTATCTGACCCTGTTCCTTCCCTTCAAACAGATGTTTTAAAAGCCTTTTCAGTGGTTCTTCGCACATATTCACAATCCTCAGCTAATTTAGGCTTTGGAATTTTTAGAACTAATTACACATATTTTTACCACATATTTGTATTCACATTTGCATTCACATCTTTTAATAGATCGTTTTTAATTATCTGATCATCAGAGAGCTCCATGTACAGTGTGAGTATAACTGGATACAATAACTTTTGGAAATAAAGTTTGGATGTATATGTCATAACTGGATTAAAAATGTAAATTAAAAATATCAGCTATTCCTTTAATTTTATTCTGCCTTTGATCTCTTCTACAAGGAACCTTTCCTCCATTCCATTTTATTTACTTACTCCCATAGCCACAGCCCAAACTTTATCAGCACCAAAAACTACACTGTAAAATCAGGAGCCCAACTGCCCACCCTTCTATAATGACTTCTTATTCTTCCAACTCACTTGATCAAAAATCTGCTCTGGAATTTTCCTTAACTTATTAAAAGCTCCTTTTCACTCTTTTCTATATATCTATTTCCTTTCTGCCACCCTGCTTTTAATCTCTGACAATTATTCCCATATTCCATAGTTAATACATACAATAAACTTCAGTAACCTGGTCTCCATCTATTGTACTTATCATACAAAACGACAATCATAAAATCAACCCCTGCCTTTTTTGGTCTCTGCACACATGCTGAATGGAGCACTATTTCAGACTGTAGCTCAGTCAGGCCTGAGGGTATCACTCTAATAATTCATTACAACCAACTTCAAATGGGTGCATAACTGTACACAGCAATACTATACTACTATATTTTCTAAATGTATTCTGTCATCACGAATGCTTTTGTTATCTTCCTTCCTCCAACCTGAACAAGCTGGATAATGTGTGAAGGGCCTTACCGGCAAAATAGAAGCCATGATCATTCTGCCACCATCTGTAACCAATTCCTCCATCTTCCTCTTTTTTATAACAGAGAAAGTGGCTTTGTTCTCATCAGAGATCAGTTTCTCTAAACACAGAGCTTGCTTGCTCAGATCATGTGTTCCTTCAGTTATTCCCACTGTAGCATCTTTACTTCTGTCAACTGGATAATTCCTGCTAACAATTAAGCTGTAATGCCTCACATCTTGAAAAGAATACAGATTTCCCGAAATTGCTGTCTATACCAATATCTCCAATCATTTATACCCACTATCATCATCAACCCTTTTCAGTCTGACTCCTACCACTTTACTCACATATTTATTGCCAAGGTTCCAATAGGCATTTTTGGCCCTTATTTTACTAAACCTTTTAGCACCATTCAGCACTGTTGAACAGTCTCTCCATCTGAGAACACTCTTATGAGCCATAGTTTTTGGATTCCTCTTTCTTACTACTCTATATGAAGATCCTTTGTCAAATCACTATTCTTTCAACCAGGATTCTAAAAAATATAGTCATCTTAGATAATACAAACAATCCAGCCACACTGTACCTCTCTCTCTCGTATCATCTTAGAGAACCTAACCAATTTCCATATATTCAAGTATTGTAAGTATATGGAGAACTCTGAAAATTATTTCTTGCCTCAGACTTAAATATCCAAATGTCTACCTGTCACCATTATGTGAATATTTCAAGATCATTACAAATTTAACATGCCCAAAGTGGCAAAATTCATCTATTCTTGCCAACACCCATCCCAGAACTTTTGCCACTCCTTCCCCATCTCAGAAAATGCCATTACTCTTTAAAAGGCAAAGAACTCAGAGTCATTACTGGAAATTTTGTCTCCTACCACTACTGACGCCCATCCATACCAAATTCTATAAGATCTATTCCTAAATACATCTCAAATCAGTCATTTTGTCTATTGCTACTCTTCTGTCATTTTTTTTTCAAATCCCAATCATCTGTCATCTAGACCATAATAACAGGATAAGTGGTTTTGTGGTACTCGGTCTTGGTAGCTCCAATCTATTCTCCATTATTGCACTTATTTACTTATGCATTTAAAGTCCTATTGCTCTCTTGTTTATATAGTGGAGAATTGAGACCTTTTAGAGGGTAAAACCAATGTCCATCTAGTCTACAAAAAAAAAATGTATGGTTTCACTTCTCCCTGGCCCTCCGCCTTATTGTTTGCCTTTACCTAAAAATTCCTAGAGTCACTCTTGTCCTCTTAAAATTTCTTCTAACACACAAGACTATTTTCTTCTTTCTACCCCTGCACACCCAAAGCCCTGCACCTATTATAGATGCACATTAATTAGTTACTACTCTGATTTTATCAAATGCTTAATCCCCTTCTACAGCATTTCTAATTCAAATACTGGACTTCTCCTATGAGAGAACTCGGACTGTACAGCATCAGCTTACAAATATTATCCTTTCTGAACCTTGCAAGAAACACAGGAGAGAGTAATAGCTTTAAAAAAGAACAAACTATACTATAGAAAATGTTGAACTTGTAGTCAACCATGGTATATTAAATCCATGCACTTTATTTCTAGAAAGAGATAAAGTGTCTGAGACACAGGTATGAGGTAAGAGACTATCAAGTGGCACCTGTGTTAGAGCCCAAACTCCACTTGGAACAAGCCTGTAAATCCAAGAGGACCTGAAGTGGCACATAACCTTTTACAACTTCTTCACTATAATATAGTAGTAGTAGTATCTAAGTTTTTGGAATAGTATAAATGCTAAATAGCATATAAAGTGGTATGCTAATGAAGTATATTCTTAACATATTTAATATTTTCCACATTGAACTCATCAATAAAAGCACTTCTAAAACTTATGTAAGGGTCTAGATTAAAAAAAAAAAAAAGGCCAGGTTTTGACTACTGAAGCTGGGTGAGAAGTATATAGTATACTGGGCTCTCTACTTTGGTATAGACATTTGAAGTTTTCCGTAAAAATACTTGTTAATATTTATAAAACTTAAAAAATAAAAACAAATAACTCCAATTTCCAAAGTCACCCAAGTATACTCTTGGTCTTTCCATAGCATCAATGCCTTGTGGTCAGAACATAGTTAACTCTTTAACTTCCTAACTATCACTTTCAAGAATTCTAGATTGTTTATTTCTCCTTTTCTGAACCTGCCCATTTCCTTCACTTAGTGTTGAGATGAAAAGCAATTCTTCCCCACTAGGTTGCTAACAAATTGCATATAAGGCCTACCTTCATTTTGTCTTACCCAACAACTAGTGCAAGATGTGAAAGATCAATAAATTTTCATTGAAAGACTAGGACTCACAGAACTTACTATATTAACCAGTTGTATTTGTTAATCTTAAAAGCAGGGAGCAGATATAGCCAACACACTTAAGTTTGTTAAATTTGCCATTTACTAGATTAAATTAAACTAAGATTCTAATCCAGCTTCCTAGATGTATAATCAAGCATTCTTATTACTAAAGTTACTACACTTATTGATCATAACGCAGGAAAATGAATTGACCATTGTTAGCTACACTTTTCTCAATAATTTGGAAATTTTTCATTGTGATTGACAAAGCTGTCAAAATGAAGTCCCGTATTTTTTCATAAAAAGAATGGTTTTTCAGACACATACCTTTCTTCCACTGTTTTCCAGTTTTCATAAATCATCCTTTTCCCCCTTTATTTTTATTGAAGTTGAACATATTTCCTATAAACTAAATTCAATATTAGAGTGTTTGATTCTAAATAACCTGAGTATCTTAAGTCCATAAACCAGTCTGCTTTCTTGAGTCATTTTTTGAAGTTCCAAATGGTCTTATATTTAGAATAATGAAGAGATCTGCTTCTTCATTCAATAGAAATATAAACTGAAACCTAAAAAACGGATTTAACCCTTTTCTTCTTAAAAGCTATTCCACCAGGTGGTACAGTGTGTGAACTGTTTTATTCCTTTATGATTTCCACATTCTCTATTTCCAAAATAATGACTTGTGACCCCTTGCCCTTTATTTTTATTTTTTTTAAGATTCTAGGCCAAAATACAGTTAGTCAGGAAGAAAAAATCATACAAATATAGTTTTCACCTTAAAAATCTAATTTGCAAAGGCAGTACTTGAGAATAATTTTATAAATTGTCAGAGAAAAATTGAGTCTGTAACTTAACATTTAGTTTCTCTAAAATTGATGATTCAGTATGCCAGTGAAAATGGTATATATGTTTATTTATTAGTGTATCTTCCCCCAAGATTGGTATATAGTAATTCAATAAATACTTCAGTGAACATGCAGATGCATAAGTTATTAATATGCCCTTACCATAATCTTGAGACTGAAAACAGGTAATTCAGACTGAAACTTCACTTAGGGCTCTGTTGGCCCACATAAAACATAGTAACTGAATAGTAATTAAATAATTTCCATATATTCGTTTTATTCAAGCATTTAAAACCACAATTAATAATCTCAGTCACTCACCATTAATTTTCCATGTTTGTAGTCCATGAACAATTTCTTAGATTTGTTAATCAGATAGACTCCAGGATGGCCACAAATCTCAAATGGCCATTCAACACAGTCAAGACAATCCTAATAAATCTCCCAAGAACACACATTTGCTCACATTACAAAGTGATTATTTCATACTAGTTCCTTTCTCTTCAGACCCTTGATCTTCCTTCCTCCTCTAGCTCATTTGCTGACCTCATCTCATATATCATTCAGAATATAGATAGTAGTTGAGAAGTAACTAATTTTCTCACTAGAAAATATGTCCCATATTTGAATCTAGATCCTCATAATCTGCCCTTCTGTAATGGAAGATTTACCTCTCTCCAATCTAAGGACAACTCCTTCTGTGTACTCTCCATCCCATCCCCTCTCCCACCTGTTCCAGAATGCTTCTCTAAAATCAGCATTTGTCTCATTCTATCAGATGATTATTATCAGTGTATAAATATTCCTTAAACCTCATTATATATATATATATATATATATATATATATATATAATCTTGCTTACTCTACCCTCTGATTACAACCCCATTTATCACCCAACCACTTTAGTGGTAAACTGTTCATAAGGGTGGTTTATTCTCAGTGTCTAATTTCTCACCTTTACTTCCCTCAATTCAATTCTATCTAATCGGGGTTTAATCTCTACAGCTCCCTGAAAAAGCTTTTAATTTGGCAAAACCAAAAGTTAATTTTCCAGCCAGTTGGTATCATCTGACAGAGATGAACTCCATTTCTTTCCTGAAATACTTTCTTCTCCAGATTTTAGGTCACTGCCCATTCAATTTATTCACCTCTTCACCTGTAGTTCTTTTGCTGGATCCCCTCTTTCGTTTGAATCCAAATGTACTCTCTATCCTAAATATGTTTTTCATCCTCTTTCTTGTCCTACCCTCTCCATTTCTCCCAATACACTTATATTAAAGAATAAAGCAAGTACTGGAAAAATTCAGAAAAACAAGTATATACACGAATGATTATGAAATCACCCCCCCAGGCCAAGAAATGGAACACTACTAGACCCCAGAAGCCACTCTAATAACCTCTCCAAAATCATCTCTTTTGTATGACTTTTAACTTCAGTATTTTCCCTATTTAAAAAATACATTTTTAAAGATTTTTATTTATTTGAGAGAGAGAGAGCACAAGCAAGGGGAGGGTTTGGGGGGGAGGGAGGAAGGGAGGAAGAGAGGGACAAAACAACTCCGGGCTCAATCCCAGGACCCCAAGATCATAACCTGATCCGAAATCAGACACTTAATCGACTAAGCCTCCCAGCTGCCCCTAAAAAATACATTTTAAAATTATATAGTCATTAATAAATGTATAATTTTATATCTGGCTTCTTTTGGTCAATAGAATGTTCGTGAGAGCCATCTGGTTTGGTGTGTGCATGTGTGTATACAGTTGTAGTTTGTTTATTCTCACTGCTCTGTAGTATTTATTTTTATTACTAACAACATTTATTTACCCATTCTACTGCTGATAAACTATAAGCAATCTGAGTGTCTACGGATATTATAAATATGGGCTATAAGCATTCTGGTACTTGCCTATTTGCATACAGATGTGTAGAAGTGCTGGGTCATTAGATAATGCCAAACAGAATTCTAACTCTAAGATAGTACTAGTTTTCCTCTCCACCAGCAACCTAGGACAGTTCTAATCACATCCCAACACATTCTTCCTACCACCGGTAGTGGTAATTTTAGCCTTTCTGATGGATGCAGAGTGTTGTTTCATTGTAGCTTTAATTTGCAGTAAGAAGGTTGTATAACTTTCACATGTTTGCCGTTTGGATATTTCTTTTGTGAAGTGCTTGTTTAAAAGTTTTGCCTCTTTATTCCTCTCTTCAGGTCATAAAGATATATGCCTATATTAACCTCCAGAAACTATATTGCCTTGCCTTTGATATTTAGGATTTTGATCTGAAATTGATTTTTGTTTGTATTACCACACAAACTTGATAGGGATCAAGTTTCAATTGCTTTTCATTATGGAAGCCTACTGGTACCAACCACTATACATTGACAGGCTGTATTTCCCCACTATTTTGCAAAGGCAATTTTGATGTAAATCAAGTACCTATATATACACAGGTCAGTTTCTAGACTTGCAATTTTGTTCTGTTGGTTTGCTTGTGTATCTTTGTTCCACTAGGACACTATCTTTTAGTTACTGTAACTTTTGTAATAAGACTTGTTAACTGATAGTTAGCTCATCTTCAATTTGGCTTTGCTATCCTTGGCTTTTTGCATTTCCATGTAAGTTTTATGATCATTATCAATTGCTAACACAGGTGCTGAGGTTTTGTTTGGTACTGCATTAAATATACAGATCCGTATTGACTTTAAAACGTTGGTCTTCCAGTCCATGAACAGGAAACATTCTATTTATTTAGAACCTTTAATTTTTTTCTAAATAAAGTATAATCTCCTTCTAGAAGTCTTCACATGTTTAACTTTTCTGTATATTTTAATGCCATTGTAAATATATTTTTTTAAGATTTTATTTAAGAGAGAGACCTCGTGTGAGAGAGCATGAGTGGGAGGCGGGGAGAGGGAGAAGCAGACTCCCTGCTGAGCGGGGAGCCCTACACAGGGCTGAGATCGTGACTTGAGCCCAAGGCAGACGCTTAACCTACTGAGCCACTCAGGCACCCCACTGAAATATTTTTAAATTTCTCTATTTGTTGTTGATATATAGAAAGGCAGTTATTTTTAGATATTCAACCTATGCATTCATTTTCTTTAACTATTGTAACAAATTATACAAACTGAGTGGTTCAAAAGACCACCTATTCATTATCTCACAGCTTAGTCACAAGTCTGGGCACAGCAGGGCTTAGTTGGATCTCTTTCTAGAGACCAGGAAGATAATTTATCTCCCAAACTCATTCAAGTGGTTGACAGAATTCTATAGAGCTACATACAGATTGACATCCCCCACTTCCTTATTGGCTTTTATCCAGGGATTATTCTCCACTTCCACAGGACACCCACACTCCTTGCTCATGGGCCCATTCTTTAATCTTGAAAGCCAACAATGGCAGGTCAAGGTCTTCTCATGCTTCAAATGTTTATGACCTCCCCTTCGTCCTGCCTCATCTCTGTCTCCCTCTCTGTTGCATCTCTGATTTACTTTCCCACTTTTCTATTCTTCCTTTAAAGGCTCATGTGATTACATTGGGCCCAACCAGATAATACAAGATAACCACTCTATTTTCAGGTTAACCGATTAATAACCTTAAGGCCATCTACAAAATTCCTTCAAAATAGAACCCTGAATAGTCAAGAGACAAGAATCTTAGAAGTTCATCATTAAAATTTCGCCTACCACACCTTTTATCTGACTACCTTGCTGAACTTGCATTAATTAGAAGTATTTAATATATCTCAATTATATAGATTATAATAATTAGAATTATTAATTCTAATTATATGTATATTTTTTAGATGGGTTATAAATATATCATCTAAAAATCTGGAAGTTTTATTCATTTCAAGTTATATTTATTTTCTTTTCTTCAATGTCAGTAGTTAGGATCACAGGCAAAACATTGAATTGAGTACTTTCTAGTTTCAGATGTTTTCAACATCTCATCATGAGATAGTGTACTGTGTGATTATTAAATTTTTTTTATGTCAGAATAAGGGAGATCCCTTCTATTCCATTTTGCTAAGAATCTTACCACTAAATGATGTTGAATTTTATCAAATGCAATTTCTAAATATTTTGAGGTCTACGAATCTTCCCCTTTATCTGTTAATGTGAACTACATACAGTAATTTTGCTGTTGAATTTCAAATCAATCTTGTATTCTAAAAGCAAACTCAACTCAGATATATTGGTTTAAACCTTATATACAGTGTGGATTCATGATGTTAAAATCTAAGAATTTTTAAGATGTTTGAGTCAAATTCCCAACAACTGGTTTTTTAGAAGAATTGTCAGATTTTCAAATCTAGGTTGTTAGAAACAGCTAAGTTAATGATCATTTTCTTTTTCAATTGTCTAGAATAGTTTGTGTAAAAATGGTTATTTCTTCTGTATGCATTCAGCAGAATTTACTGGTGAAGCCATCTAAATGTGGCGTTTTCTTTGTAAGAGTTTTAATTATACATGTTATTTTTCAATAGTTATACAAACCCCCATGTCTTCCCCCGCCAAGGAAATTTCATCTAAATTTTCAAATACATTCTTGTTCATAACATCGTATTACCTTTCTAATATCTGAACGATCTGCCATCAGGTATCCCTTTTTTTTTTTTTAATCTGTGTGCTACTGGTAATCTGCTCTGTTGTCATCTTCCTTTTCTTGATCAGACATACTAAGGGATTTTCCATTTTATTGTTTTGAAAGATCAACATTTTACTGATTTTGTCTAATATTTATAATTATTAATATTGCTATATACTAAGTTTTAATTTGACTCATAACCCATTAAAGTGAGTGAGGATGTGAATTGTGAACCTAAAAATGTTGAGGATCTGCTAAAATACAAGAGTTAATATGAACCAGAGTCTTATAATACTCAAAATGTTGAGCATACTGTGTAGTTACTGGTCATACCAAGAATCAGGACAATCTCAACTCCAACAGGAAAACAACAGTCAGATAATAACATGCAGATGACACTAATAGACAAGAATATTTAAACAGCTTTCATAAAAATACTCTAACAAGTAATGATAAAGATGCTTGGGGAAAAAAATAGGAAGTCTCTGGAAAGTAATAGAACATAAAAAGTATTAAATGAAAATTCTAGAACTAAAATACACAAATGCAAAAAAAAACTTATTGGAAGGCTAAATTATAGAATATATACAACAGATTAAAGGAATCTATAAAATCAAACATAGATCAATAGAGATTATCCAGTTTGAACAACAGAAAGAATACTTTTTAAATAAGTCTCAGATTTTTTGCTGCAATTGAAAAAATATCTAACATTCATATCATCAGAGTCCCAGAAAAGAAAGAAAAAAATATAGTGCTGAAAAAGTATTTGAACTAATGACTAAAGCTTTCCAAATTTGGTGAAATACATAACTATACAAATTTAAGAAGTTGAATGAACACTAGACAAGATAAATTTAAAGAAATCCATGTTTAGACAGAGTAGAATCAAACTTCTGAAAACCAGAGACCAGAAAAAAATAATCTTGAAATCCTCCAGAGAGAAATGACATTATCTATAAGGCAAGGTTTCTCAAACTCAGTACTACGGACATATTGGGCCATATTATTTTTGTGGGGGATTGTTAATGCATATTTTGAGATGTTTGTCAGCATACTTGGCCTCTATTCATTAGATCACTAGATGCCAGTGGCACATACCCCTCAGTTGTGACAATGGAAAATGGTTGCAAACATTGTCAGATGTACCCTTAAGGGCAAAACTGTTCCCAGCTGAGAACCACTGCATTTGATTTAAAATTCACCATCTTCCTATTTGATTTCCTTGTATCCTGCCTGGATGATGCTTTTCCCAACAACTGGTTGTCAGAAGCAGAAGTTGTCCCTCTCCTTGACTCTATTCTTAGATTATTTTCATTCAGATTTATGCTTTTGAAGAATATATCATTGATTCTAATGTTAAACTTGAGTATTTTTTCTTCAACTTCAAATTGTTATTCCCCAAGTCCACTTGGATGTCAAACAATTCTCACAGTTTCATGTGTCCAAAATAAAACCCATAAACTGACATTCTACCACCACATGATCTAAACATGGTCTCTAAATATGGTTCTTCTTCATTCTATCCTTCTTTGTAAATTAGACCTTCTTCCAACAAGTAGGTCATATCCAGGACCTGAGAGTAAAAAGAATTCTTCTTTTCACTCAGGCACTCAGGAAATAAATGCACCTTGCAAAGCCTGTATCTTTAATCCATCTCTTCTAACTACTGATTCTACCAAAGCTTAGCTCCAGATCCTGTCTTCTATTGCTGGACACCTGTTTTCTGTTTGTTCTTTTCTGATAGCCATCAATTACACCATACAATAGCAAATGTGCCCCTCAAAATGTAAATCAGATCTCAACATTTCCAGATGCAAATTGTGCAAATACAATAAAAACAAAATATATTTACCCTACAAAGCCTTCTGTTATCTCATTCATAATTTGTGATTTCTTCCTCAAAATTTCCCATACCTAAAGTGCTATTTTGGTAGAATTTTTGCATAGCTGACTCTTAATCTTTCAGTTATCAGGTCTCTCTTCAACACTAGAGAGTTCTCAACAACCTTGATAAAGTCATTCCCATTCCCCATTGTTCTATTCCTTGTTTTCCTAATTTTTATATGTCCATTACCACTATGTGGTATTTATCTGTTATCTGTTGTCCAACCTTCCATAAGTAACTTATGTTTACAATATCCCTCAAAGGAGATTTTAATTCCTTTTTCAATTATTTTAAATTTTTCTTGAAATACCTAAGATACCCGTGCTTCAAATCTCAAACACTACATTTCTTTTCAACTAGTCTTCTCTTCCTTAAACAAGAAAATGTAGCAATTCAAAACTACATCTTTCCAAATCTAAAAGCACATTCTTATTCACTATTCAATGCAGTCTTTTTTTATTTTGCTGCTGTGAATTTCCTTGTTCTATTCTCTCCTCGGGAATGGCCTTCCCCTGTGTCTCCACATTCCAATGGCCATCCATTTTACAAGAAACACTTCATGTTTCCTACTTTATGGTGGATCCCATGGTAATTCTAGTTCCCACTGATCTTTTCCCGTGAGATGCAGTAGCACTCAAAATTCACAGACTACTCTCTCCGCTTTGGCAGATTTATGTTCTGTCTGGTAATGGTCTGTAATTGCTTCATATATGCTAACCTTGCCTCCACAACTAGTTTTTGAAGATTAATGAGACAGGAGCTTGGCTTTTCCTTTCTGTGTAATTCCCATAGCAGTAAGACACATACGAGACACACAGTAGGCATTCAAAGAAAATGTGTTCATTCGAATTAAACCAATTTGAGCTTAACAAGATTTAAATGAAATTGTCTATCTTGTGAAAAGTGGCAACTTATACCTACGCAAACATTAAAGGAGCTCAGGCTTTCTTGCCTAAGTTTTATGTCCAATTTGTTCCAGTTCCAAGCCCCTTGACAAAAACAAAATCTTTTAATCTGTTTGCAAAATATTCCTTCCTTCCTCCCATCTTGCCACTGCAACTCTGTGATATACTACCCTTGCCTATTACCCCTTTATAGCTGTTTTGTTAAAGTTCATACCGCAAAGACCTGTAAAAGAAATTTATGGCTCTAGGGATTTCAGCAAATTCTAAATAACCATAACAGGAACATGAAGCATTAATTAAAGACACTAGAGTCTAAGTTATAACAGGAATCCTGACATTTAAGGGCCTGGTACCATGTAAATTTAAAACACTATGACAAACAGAGAGTAATTTGATGGTCAGGAGGTTATAATGGATACCTTAATACCTTTATCAAGAAAAAGTGCCTGTCCTTGCTCTAACCCCTATCAGGGGCTTCAGGGGCTTCCTTCATAAAACATGGTGATGCCTACTAAATATTTTTGCCATAACTCATATATAACCCAGTCTTTTCTTTAAGTATACCAGAGATTAAACAGTAACCCCCAATATTCACACACTAATTTTCAAAGAAAACAATCTAATATTTAACATATTTGCTGCAAATTGTCCATTTTTTTTTTTTTTTTAGTTTACTGCAGGGCTGTATTTAAAACCAGGGCACCAAGGAACATGCCGTGATACGTAAGAGCAATTTTTTTCCAGGGAATAGGAGGATACTTGTCTAAAGGCAAGAGCCAATATTCCTGACTCACTCATTCAAATCAAGCAATGGAATATGCTTTGCCTAACTTGTAATAAAAATAAACAGTAGCAACTCAACTTGCTTTAGGTGTTTAATACCTAATACCCTTCCTAAAATGTTATGCATATTTCTTGATATGTATATGTTGACATATTACGCATATTTGTTGAATATATGTCCACACAGGGAACACAAATTTATCCTCAAAGCGCAAATATGCGGCAAATACGTGTCCCATCCTCACCTGCACCTTCAGTAATTCCTCCCTAGAAGGGTAAACGGTTTCCTCTCTGTGAAATTCTTTGGCATATATATTACCATTTGTGATATGCCATTTTGTCTTATATTGCTAGATTTTGTGTATATGGTCTTATTCAAGTAAACTACAAGTACTGTAATTTATATCTTCTACAACACTTGGCACTGGCTAAATATATTAGACTTTTAATAAATATCTCTTGGTTGATTAATCAATTTACCACACCTGCTAATTGCAAAGTGACATCATTTGTCATTAACAGACACATAAATGAATTACTAAAAATCATGTAAATTTGAATATAATCAGATTAAGCCCCAAATTAGCATTGGAGAAGCCAACCACCCTCTTCTTCAGGCCCTCCTCACACTTTATATCTACTTATTCCTCACTTACAATTCAGCTACTTGCTTGCCTTCTTTCTCTTTTCAGCTTTGTGCTGTTATTTAATATCTCACCAGTTGTGTAATTTCAGCTCCCAAATTGAATAAGACGTTCCCTCCAGTGGAACCCTCACCTTGACAAATAGCCAAATAGTAATTATTATTCCTTTCAGGGGTTGAGCTATGGAATCATGCCTGCAATATCCCAAGCTTGAGTGCCTAGAAATTTATGCTATACTTCCCTGCGTCGGAGTTTCCATCGGAGATCGTATTTCAAGCCCTCTCATTTTTTTTCCCCAATGTGATTAAGATAATTCCTTTATGAAGTTGGAGGCTCAGAGAGACGTTCAGAAAGAAACTTGATGTTTCATATTTTTGCAAACTTGCTCTCCCCATTTCCTTTCCTATCATTTTAGCTACACTGAGAGGGAGGATTAATTTTGCAATGGTCTCTAATTTTTTTCTAAATGTGTGACCTCCATATTAATAGGAGCCAGAGGACTCATTCATCATATCTGGTCACTGTGAAACTGACATTTACAGGGTGGAATGTTTCTCGCTCAGGATAAATGGGTATCATTTGTAAAACATGCCGCACCCAATCGTAGGCTCCCATGGCTCTCAAACTACATTTTTAAGCAACAATATAAACCATTCCCCAAACTGAAAGGTCTTTTCAAATATTTACTGCCTACCTATGGAATTTTTATTCTGCTGGCTGCTGCCATCAATAATCCTGGGAGCTCCAAGCTAAGTGTTGTGTGTGACCTCCAAGGAAAGTCTTAGTGCTGCAGAATGGGGGAGGTGGGTTCTGCATCCTGCTATTCTTCCTTCTGTCACTTTCTAGGGCCTATTGCAGAGAAAATAAGGATTGCAGAAGGCTTAGTTAGGTTTAGGATGAAAGGCCTCAACCTTTGCATTTGTAAGTAAGCTCAATGTTTTTAAGCACTTTCCACACAAAGTGGGATATTCCTGACTACTTTCCCCATGAAGACTTTGGACTACCCCAGCACACTATAATCTTATAACTAGCCTTTTGCTTCTATTTTTTTTAAAACCCAGTCTTGAGTTCAGGCTCCCATTACTTGGACACCTTGACGATCTTAGTTCAGGCTCCTAATTCCATCATGAGAACCAGAACAGCCCCTCCCCTAAAATAGCCATGATTTGGGGGAACTTCTGCTTTCTCAGGGTGAGCTCTGTCTCAGGCTTCTACATTCACACACTGTTTTGCCTCCTGGCAGCGAGTCACAGAACAGCTCTTCAAACAGTTCCCGTAAAAATGTACAATTCCCACAACAAGAATTTGGTGAGCTTAAGTATTGCAAAGTTGCAGATTCTCTTCTCTTTCCCCTCTCTCCCTCTTCTCTCCCTCCCATCTCTCCCCTTTCTTCTCCCAACCTTCTAAAAAGCAAAATATTTTCCTTGCCTCTTACTGAATATTTTCAACCCCTTTCTCAAGATGTGGACACAAGATCAACTTCCAAACTTTACAAGAACTCACTTACTCTAATTAGGATTTCATTCCAACAACAACAAAAGTGTGTGTTCCTCTTTAGAGGAATTTATGAGGTGGTAAGACTAAAACTACATTCATCTTATGCTATTCCTAGAGAATCCTTCTTCTTTCAATTAAAGTATAATTGCTCTGTCTTGAGCAAACAAATGGTAAGCCTAGGCAGATAGTTTATGGTGACCCATGTCTGTCACTGGTTATAAGCTTACCATGAGGTCAGAATTTAAACATGGCCATCCAGGTACTCCACTTAATAGGAAACAAGATAGATGGATCTCAACCCTCACAGAATTTACACTATGAATGAAGGGGTCATAATTAAAGAGAAATTCTGTAATAACCTATCTATCTGAAAGGCTCAATGTGGGAATTAAAAAAGTATAGACATGTATTTGGACAGTCTGGCAATCACAAACATTCAATAACTGTTAGCTACACTCTCCCTCCGTAGCTATGCATCTTGGATCTTCATAACAATGCAAATAGATGTTGTTACCACCATTTCACAGAATAAGATACTTAAGTTTAGGGGTGATTAATCAATTGGTTAAAGGACATACAGGCAAAATGGAGAGAAGTTGAAATTACAATATGGTTGTTTCTGAACTTAAAGCCGCCTGCATTTTGGTTTTGTGCGAACTTCATTATTCATACAATGAATATATACAAATGGAAGTTTTCATGACACATTAATACAGAAATTGAGGTTTTAAAAAAGTTACCACACTTAACCACCATCCTGAACAAAAGGACTATTCTCTGTACCAAGAAGCCTCCTTAATGCCCCTCCCCATTCACAAACACTTCCCATCCTTGGAAAGTAGCCATTATAAAACATCGAGTCACTTGCTTTTATTTATACTTTTATCAAATTATTATACATTTCCAAATAATACAGATTACTTTGGTTTGTTTGAGGATATTATATAACTAGAATCATAGCCAAAACTCCTTACTATTATCCTTGTCATAAATCAGTGCCAAATGTCTACAATGGATATATCACTCCAGGCTTTTTTTTTTTTTTAATCTATTTAATTACCTTTGTGCAATTACATACTGTCTCAACTCTTCCAGGTTTATAATAAGATTTACTTTCTGGTGGTGTAAGTCCAACAACCCCTTGTTTCTTCTTCAAGCATGTGTTGGCAGAAGACACAAATAGACATTTTTCCAAAGAACATATACAGATGGCTAACAGACACATGAGAAGATTATCAGTATCATTTATCAGAGAAATGTATATTAAAATTGAGGGGCGCCTTTGATATACAAACTATTCAATCCAGAGCAATACCTTCTCTCTCTGGCTCACACTGCCCTGGAGGTGATATGGCTCTGCCTTAAACAATCCAGGACCAGTTGCCAAGCTATCAGGGACCACCCTATGGCTTAGAACCTGTCAAAAGTATTCAAACTAGCCAATCCAAAAGTGTTTACCCTACCCTGCATGGCCTTTCCCATAGAAACTCCAAATAAAGGTCATGGCCTAGAAACTTTCCTTGTTCCTGCCCTGCTGTCCCCTGACTGAAGCTGGTGGTTTCCCAGGTGACCCTACCTGGAATGTCTTGACTCCTGTTTCTAGGATCTGTGAATATAATAAATTTTGTTTTCTCGAGTCTCTCATATGTCCCCTTTTATGACTACATAATCACATAAAAGAACACAAAACAGTATGCATATATATTTTGGTTTAAGAACTCAGACTTTCCATACAGTGTTGAACAGAAATAATGAAAGCAACTACTATCTTTATCTAATTACCACTTTCACAGAGAATGTTTTCTTTCTCCTTTAATTATGGTTTCTATTGGTGGTTAGTTTTTAATAGAATCCTTTATCAGATAGGATCATTTAATTCAGATTAGCTCTCTTCTAATCTTAGTTTGCAATGAGTTGCTTAATTTGCTAAAATTATGTTGAATTTATCAATTTTCCTATATCTTTGCATGACCATCTGGTATTTCTCTTTAATTCTATAAATCACAAGTTTTATTGTTTTTTAAAATGTAAGCTGACCTTTCATTCTTGAGATTTACCCAATTTGATAGTATATAAAATGAGCAAAGGATCATTGTTAGATACAGTTTAACATTTGATTTTTTTTCATTTGCATTCATAATATTGGTCTAATTTTCTTTTATCAAGTCCCATAAATTTTTGGTATCAAGTTTTCTAAAATATGTTGTGGAATATACTCCCCCTCATTCTCTGGAAGAACTGGCATAATAGAATTATTTGTGACTTAAGTGTTTAATAAAACTTAAAGATACAGCCATCTGAACCCAGAGGCTCTTTTACTTTTTCTTTATGGAATTTTTAATTATAAGTTCTGTTTCTTTAATAATTACAAGACTATTTAGGCATTCTATTTCTGCCTAAGTAAGCTTTGGTAAGTAATTTATGCAACATTTTCAAATTAACATCAATTTGTTAATAATTTCTTCTTATATTTGTTCGATACCTGAAGGGTTTGTAGTGAGATTTCCTTTATCATTCCTTAAATAAGTTAATTAAGCTTTTGTCCCTGTTAATCACTTTTTGCCTAAAGTTTATGGATTATATTAGTTGATTTAAAGAAAATTCTTGAGCTCTGTTAAGATTAATATAATATTTTCCATATGCTCTATTTTTATTATTTTCTTCATTTTGTTTGCATTTCGTTGCTCTGGCATAAATTTGAGATGAATGTTTACTTCATTAATTCAGTTTCTCTTTTCTAATATGTACACTGAGAACCATAAATTCTTTAAGTTTCTTATGAAGACCTACCAAATGACCTGATAATATCTGGCTTAGGGAAAAAAAAAAAAAGACAAATTGGAAATTATCAGCCTTACACAGTTTTGCTATTCAAAAGATACTTAATGTAAAGCTAAACCATGGACTCAGAAGATATTTGCAAATATATATACATCTAGGAACTTGTATTCTGAGTATATGAATTAACTCTTACAATTAAATAAGACAGTTTTAAATATGAGCAAAATATTTGAATAGGGACTACTATAAAGATACACAAAAAGCAAATATACATTGAATATACTTATCATTAGCCATTAGGGAAGTACAAATTAAGACTGCAGTGGGGTACATCCTAAACCTACCAGAATGGCGAATTAAAAAAAAAAGAAGACGACAAAATATCAAGTGTTTTTAAGGTTGTAGAACAGCTAGAATCCCAATGTGTTAGATGGTGGGAGCTCAAAATTATAAGTCACTTTAGGAAACTGCTTGGCAAATTCTCATAAAATTAAGCATATTTATTTTGTAGGATCCAACAGTCCTACTCCCAGGTATTTTTCAAAAGAAACAAAAATATATGTCCAAATTAAACTATATTGTGTTACAATAGACATATCAAAACTGGAAACAACTCAGTGTCCATCAACTGTTGGTTATCACAATGTGGCATAGTTGTTAAAAGAAATACAATTTAGCAATTAAAAGGAATGAACTGTTGATACATGGCTGAATCTCTTGAGCACTATACTAACTGAAAGAAGCCAAACACAAAAGATGGAACACTTCCTTCCATTTATGTGAAATTCACAAAAGATGAAACCAATGACTGAGAACTGACCAGTGGTTACCAGAAGCTAAATGGGAGGCAATGAAGGGCTGGACTACAAAGGAGTACCAGGAGATTGAATGAGTTCTAGATAAATTAGGTATCTAATTATAGTGGTCATTATGTAACAGTGTAGAATAAAGCCAATTGTAAAACTAATTTAAATCTTAGCATTTCAGAAATTTGAAAAATGTAGGTAAAAAAAAGTGAATATATAGGAAAGGATATCAGAGAACTTTTTTTAATTTACAGAAGACTGTTAGTGTTTCATATGTGTTTGATAAAAATTCAACTAGAAAGTTAGAGCTGATATCTGGTTAAGGCAAATTCCTCTTACATCATTCCTTCCTAAGGTACTTTGATAACACAGGCAAAAATAAGTTTATTATTCAGTAGATCTACTTTGTGCCTTTAATATCTGCTCTTCTTGGTTCATGTAGAGTACTAGGATAAAACTGAGGTCTGTGTCTCCCATGATCAAGCCCTTTTAATAATTCTCTAAACAGGAGTTTAAATGAACAAAATTCAGGAACAGAATTTCAATGAACTACACATATGTTCAACCCAATATGCATTAGCTGTGGTAGCTGAACCACATCCAATTGGTTTAGTTGGAATTACATCTTCCAGAAACCCCTTCCCCCAACAGGGCTAGATTAGAGCTGGGCAAAAGAGGAAATTGCATGAGATTTGGATGGTGGAAGTGAAGAAATAGTCCTTACTGCCTCAAGGTCATTATGGCTGGATTTGGTGCGAGCCAGTTGCAGAGATCATGGCAGATTCTAGCTATCTAATAGCTATTTTTACCCTTACTTTTTATCTAAATCTTAGTGCTGTTGATCAACAGCAGTCCCAGTCCTATCTCCAAGTGCTTGGGGTCAGATCCACAGAGGTATTAGCATAGCATCCCATAAACCTACCCATTAGCCTCCCATCTATAGTCCCTCCAATGACTGTGCTTCTCAGAACAATTGTTTGGTGCCTCCTTGGATGGTCTGTCTTCCCTCCTGGACCTTCACTTGTCCAGCTTTTCCCACAGTATCTAATTCTTATAAGTCACTTACTGTTACGTCAGAAGAAAATACAGTGACTTTAAGTACTTAAGAATATTACTGTGTGTGTGTGCGTGCACGCACGCGCACACACACACACACACACACACGGTTGTTTAGGCAACCCAGGTATTTGTCACTTGCCACATCAACTGGAGGGATAGGTTATCAAATTGCATGAATGAACTCCATGATAATGCATAAATTTGAACTCAGGCAAATTCCACTTCAACTCAACTCTCTTTAAATCCTTCCAGGTTTAACCAATTCCTGGGTTGAAGGGGACTGGTTGGTCTAGAAAGGACATCAGCTGTAAGCTCTTAAATCTGCTCCACATGGACTCTCACCTTCCATTAAATTGACCCAGAATAGTCACTGTGGTAGCAGAGCTCCAAGAGAAATAAATATAAATCTTCTTGAAGCTCAGGATCAAAATCACACATTTATTCTGTTGCATTCCACTGGTTAAAGCAATTTCAGAAAGCCTGCCTAGATTCAAGAGTGGAAAGAATGGACTATTGCTTAATGGAAGAAGCTTAAAAGGTATGGCTTTTTTTTTTTTTTCTTTCCAAATTACCACTGTAATTTTCATAGTGAATTATTTTTTGGGTGAGATAGTAAGAACATAGTGAAGAAATAGGGAACCATTCATCTGATAAAAAACTAACATCAATCCTTCGTCTCCCTGGGAGAAAGAAAAGAGTGTACCTACTTCTCTCTCATAGTGTTATATGCCACTCCACTTTCAGCCTTCCATCGCCACAAATGCTCTGAAATACCAGATAGGTGTTGAGAATCTATTTGGAGAAATAAAACCAGGGGTCTTCTACATACTTCCTTACCTGTTATTCAACTTGAACTTTAGATCTGCTCTATAAAAAGAAAGTCTGAGTCCATATTATGCCCTTAAAATCTTCCTCCCAGTATGTACAGCTGCAACCCTAAAACAAAGGTATCCAATCTTGCTGATTATCAAATGCATCTGGGGAATTTGATAATATACAAGTTCTTGAGCCATAATCCCATATGCACTGAATTAAAAGCTTTGTGAATACGGTCGAGACACCCATATTTTTATTGCCACTGACAAATGAAGAAACAAGGTTGCAGACAGTTTAAGTTACCTCTCAAAAAACAAAAATGAAACCGGACAACCATCATTAGAAGCGCTAGCGATAAAATCCAAAGATCTGGACTCCTTGTTCAATGCCCATTTCTAATACACTCCATTCATTCAATACACTCAAAAAATCAAATTCATTTATTCACATTAGGACATTTTAATGCAATTTCAAATAATTCTGACACCCTATCTTTGATTATACATCATTAATTGACAGGCTCCAAGAGAATTCCAGAATAGAAAGCAGATTACTTCTAGATAACCTGTGTACATTGATTTTGAAATTTTTAATCTTTACTATGGTTCTATATCTAGATTTTCAAGAAATTTACCATCATCTGAAAAGTTTAACAGACCTATATGACATGCTATATTTATCATTTATATGACATCTTTTACATAGAAAAGACAAAATATTATAATTTAAGTTCCTTTGGCCTATTGTCAATATTGTCAGTATCTGACAAAGCATTTCTCTCTTTTTTACTTTTTCTCCTGTCCTTCAAGTAAAACTGCCCTTTAATTCATTTTTGCTCTACCCAAGACTGGCAGCTGATTTTGAAGTGTCAGACCATCATCTGTTTTTTGGGGTGTTACCATTTATTGCAAGGAGGATAAAATCAAATGACATTTCCAGAACAATGGTAGATGACAATTGTGAGTGGTCTTTAAATGCAGAAGACTAATTTTTAAAAATGTCACAAGTGTGCTATTTCAGACTTTGTCAAAGATAAAGCAGTAAAACTTATAGACGTAAAAACTAATATTTCACCATGTTACTTGTAGATAAAGATGCTAAACTTATATTGTTATAGGTTTATTTAAATACTGCCTTACTTCTAGCTACAATAACTACAGTATAATATTATTATAGAAATCCATTGATTTGGGCCCTTCAGAAACAAAATTAGAGGCTTTGAGAGAGAGAGAGAGAGTGTGTGTGTGTGTGTATCCACATGTAGTCTCAGATTGTGGATAGAAGGACTTTTAAACTTGTATGCTCTGTGTATCACATTTATCTATTCCTGTCTGTATGACCCTGAGAAAGCTACATACCCTGTTTCACTATCCCCATCTTTCAAATAAAGATATCACTGGATGTTAACCTAAAGCTTAAATGGAAAAGATAGATAAAAATCCTAGAACAATGGCCTGACACACAGTAAGCACTCAAATGTTAGGAATAGTACAATAGCTTTTGTTTTAAAATGATGCAATGTCAACACCGATTGTTAGTAGGAGCAGAAACTTTTATATTATCATTTTGTTATTGTTCATGCTTTCTAATTGATATTTAAATTCATTTCATGCAGGGCCTGGTTTGCATTTTACCTTGTTTCAGTGAATTCAAAACAAAATTGTGTGCATTTTTATTTTTGAAGGGTTTATTTTACACACAGAGAATGAGAAAGCGTGATTGGGGGGGAAGGGCAGAGGGAGAGGGAGAATCTCAGACTCCACGCTGAGCAGGAGCCTGACACAGGGCTCCATCCCACGACAGTAAGATCAGTACCTGAGCCAAAATCAAGAATCTGAACTGACTATGCCACCCAGGAACCCCAAATTGTGTGCACTTTGTTAGCTCTGGGACTGAGGGTCAAGAAGCAGCTGAGCAGGAAGCCAGGAAGGAACTGCACCGTTCCAATTGACGATCCTTTTTAGAAAGGGGGTTTGTGGTTTAGAGGAACTAAGTGTAAATCACAGTCTGGGATTTGCCCTCTAAAGATTCTCTGACTTTTGGAAGGGTCAAAGGATTGTAGGAATTTAGAACAAACTTATATCAGAGAGTCACTTTCGCCCTCTACCCGACTGAACTCCAAGAGGGAAAAAGAACAGAAAAGCAGAAGAGCAAGGGGAGAATGCCCTGCTGCTTTCCATATTGACAGTTACTGGATACCCTATTGACACCTAGTTACCCCTTCACTGAGATTATTCAGTCTGCATGAATCTTGAGGCTTCCCTGAAGATGAAGGCCTTACCTTAATTATGTGTGTATAAAAGACATCTTGCTTTCTACAATATTACTTTGCATGAAGGAGTTCTTAAGTAGTAAACCATAAATTCTAAATAACATCAATACACCTGCTAACATTCATAAAGTGGCGACTCATGAAATCTTATGTTTGTGAAAGACCTGCATTCAAATTTCAGCTCTAAAACTTATAACTTTGTGATACTGAACAAATTATTTAATGTATCTGGATGTCCATATTCCTCACCTAGTCAGCGTATCGGATAACGACGCTTAAAAGCGGTAGTGTCCTGACGTAGATCAAGGATTCTAAGGTTTCTCTCCCTCTCTCCCTCCCCCCACCCCTCTGCTTGAGAGGACTCCCAGAGCCCAAAGATTCTCAAATTAGGTTTTTATTGCCCATTCTTTAACTCTCCTGCCCAAGTTTGCTACTTTTTGCATAGTACTTACATAAAGTGCTTAATTTACAAATTGGCCTTAGGGGTCATCAATGTTAACAGTATTCAAGATAAAGAGATCAGTGTCTGCAGGGAAGTGGTAGATCCCAATAGCCTTTTTTTGCAACTGCCATCACTCCACACCCATCCTTGGCCTCCCCCACCACAATTATGAAGCTTAAGAAGAAAGGACTTCAGAATAAAGCCAAGGGAGAGGATATATATGTATGTATAATATTCCTAGCCAGTTTCTGCCTCAACCCCAAATGAAAACTCCTCAACTGGACCTTACAAAGTAATCCTTTGATCACAACAAACCACCACCACCGAGGACAAAATGAACAGAAACACTAGTACAGACTTTTTTCCGTTTCCCGCTTGTCCCATCTTTGAATTTCTGCCCACTGTCTCTTATTAGTCCAGTTACTGGACAAAACCTCTCAGTCTAAAGAGAAGTGTACTAAAGGTGTGCAAGATGAAACAGTTTGCTGGAACACCGACAGCAACAACTTGGAAGCTTCCAGGTAGGAGAAGAATAGACATTATTTTACTCAAGTCCCATAAAGAAAAGCCATATAACCCCCTTGGGACCCCAGCCCTTTAATATTTTAATTCAAGTTTCACCTCTAACGTTATCAGAAAATAAAACACAATCCTTAACCCTGACTGATTGTGAGTGGAAGAAAAATAAGCAGAGGATAGGGCTGGGTCAATATAAATGTGGAAAGCAGAGATTTTGGAGCACCTACTGGAGACCAAAGAACATTTTAATCACATTCCAGAAATGATACCTGCAAATCAGGACTTACCATCACAGTCTTAGATGTCCTCTGTTCCAGGTTTCAGTAAGAGTTGAGCACAGAGAACAGGGTCAGGCAGATGAACACCCTCTAATTCCTTGCCAGAGAAACAAACTAATAAAGGGGGACTCTTGATGGTATTCTCCACCTTTGAATCAGAAAGCCTCCTCTATGTCAACTTTGTGCTCATCATCTTCAACTCTGTGTATGGCTGGATCTCCACTACATCTTCCCAGTCTGAGTTCTGTCCTCAACATTCAAATGCTGACCAAAAATCACTCATAATTTATCACCTCTCCTGTCAATACTTAGTAGATCATGAATAGCTATCATTTTGTGGTATTTTCATGTCTCCTTCCTTATATTTTATCATGACATAAATGATAGAAACTTATAGGACTAGAACCACTAGTAGCTTGGCCATTGCTGAGCCTAAACAGCTCTGATTTTAAGTGTTTGATTTAAAAGCACTGATTCTTGAATATATTAAACCTCATGTTCTGTATTTGTAAAAAAGTGGTCTTCAAGTATTTGGCTTGCATACCCATTAAAATAATTTTGAATATAAACATACATCCTTGTACATTTTTGCACTGATAACTAAAATGTTTTGTCATAAATTGCAGTGGATGTAGTTTTCAACCTGTTGTCAATTTTGACACTTTTAAATAAGATTATATTTCTCTTTTAAATGTATCCAGTAGACACTAAATATCGTTAGGATATCCACTTCCATGTATTTAAAAATACATTTTGCACAGTGAAAGAAACTATCAACAAAATGACAAAGCAACCTACTGAGTGAGAGAGATATTTACAAATAACGTACCTGTTTAGGGGTTAATATCCAAAATATGTAAAGAACTTACACAAGTCAATGCCCAAAAGCAACAATCCAATTAAAAATGGTCAGGGGGCGCCTGGGTGGCACAGTGGTTAAGCGTCTGCCTTCGGCTCAGGGCATGATCCCGGCGTTATGGGATCGAGCCCCACATCGGGCTCCTCTGCTGTGAGCCTGCTTCTTCCTCTCCCACTCCCTCTGCTTGTGTTCCCTCTCTCACTGGCTGTCTCTATCTCTGTCAAATAAATAAATAAAATCTTTAAAAAAAAATGGTCAGAGGACCTGAATGGACAATTTTCCAGAGAAGACATAGAAATGGCCAATTGACACATTAAAAGATGTTCAACATCACTAATGATCAGGGAAATGTAAATCAAAACCAAAAGAAGATATCACCATACACCAGTCAGAATGGATAGAATCAAAAAGACAAGATACAACAAATGTTGGTGAGGATGTGGAAAAAAAGGAACTCTCTTGCACTGCTGGTGGGAATGCAAATTGGTGCAGCCACTGTTGGAAATGGTATGGCGATTCCTCAAAGAAATAAAAATGGTACTACCATATGATCCAGTAATTCCACTACTGGGTATTTATGTAAAGAAAACAGAAACACTAATTTGAAAAGATACATTCATCCTTACTTATAATAGCCAAGATATGGAAGAAACCCAAATGTCCATCAATAGATTGGTACACACATGTGCATGTACACACACACACACGAATATTACTCAGCCATAAAAAAGAATGAGATATTGCCATTTACAACAACATGGATGGACCTAAAGTTCCATTTCCCTGATGATTAGTGATATAATCCTAAGTGAAATAAGTCAGAGAAAGACAAATACCATTCGATTTTACTCATGTGGAATTTAAGAAACAAAACGAAGGGAAAAAAAGAGAAACAAATAAACAAACAAACAAAAAAAACCCAGACTCTTAAATATAGAGAACAAAATGCTGGTTGCCAGAGGGGAGGTGGGTGGAGGGATGGATGAAATAGATAAAGCAGATTAAGGGTATATTTATTATGGTTAGTACTGAGTAATGTACAGAACTATTGAAAGGAGATTAAGAGTATATTTATTATGGTTAGTACTGAGTAATGTACAGAACTATTGAATCATTATATTGTATACCTGAAATTAATACAATGACAGTATATTAATTAAACTTCAATTTAAAAAAAATATATCTCTCAAAAATTTCAAGAGGGGTGCCTGGGTGCCTCAGTAGGTTAAGTGTCTGACTCTTGGTTTCAGCTCAGGTCATGATCTCAGGGTCCTGGGATGAGCCCCACATAGGGCTCCCCACTTAGCAGGGAGTCTGCTTGAGATTCTCTCTCTCTTTCTCCTTCTGTCCCCCCGCCCCGCCTGCTCATGCACTCTGTCTCCCTAACTAAAATAAATAAATAAATAGATAGATAGATAAATAAATAAATAAATCTTAAAAAAAAACTTCAAGAGTTAGAAATTTTACATTTTCTTTTCTCTATTTCCATGATGTTCATTCACCATATATTTATAAGTATATAAATATATTTTTTGTGCCAATCGTATATAACTTATGCTGAAAGTCTATTATTGATCATGTTGTCATATTATTAGATTCCTGTACAAATTATAAACAAGTAAATTGAAATTTAATTTTAAACTTTCTATAAGTTTCTAAGTACTGTAAAATTTATTTTAAATGAGTTATCACAATTATTAAATTGTTCACACAAAAAAATTCAATAAATTATTATACTTTAAAAGGTTCTTTAAATATCCTGATGAAATGGATGAAGCTGCTTCCTATGAATGTTACTTATTCATCATCAATTCTATTCTTTCCTTTATGTCTGTTGGGTTTTATACATGTAACATGCAGAAACATGGTATCAGAAAGGACCAGGCTATGAAAAGGTAATTAACAACCTCAAAACTTCAACGGCTAAAGCAAGCAAGCAAACAAACAAACAAAAAAAACTGCCTATTTTTCTCACACTCTGTGCATTTAATGTCAGTCAGTTGTGGGCTCTGGTCCATGTCTGCTGACTTCAATATTCAGGCTGCCAGAGCAGCTGCCATCTTGAAAGTTGCTAATAGAAATGGCAAGAGAGAAAGATATTACCAGGGATTAAATCCCTCAGCCCAGAAATAACATATACCACTTTGACTCCCAAATCACTAGTAAGACATGAAATCCTACTATGCGCTAGAAGGATGGGACTCCAAAAATTCTAGGTGACCTGCTGCACTGATTACCACAGTTCATTCTTTTGGCCACTAAATATTTGGCTTACCACCCCCCCCCCTTTTCATAAGCAAAATATTCTCATATTGTTCTAAACTGGACAATCCAGAATTTGGATTATTAGGTGTGCTATGGATAAGAGCTATTCCCCCTATTATATATATAAATTGGAAAAGATGGAATTGTGAAAAACAAAGTAGGAAAGTTATGGAATGAGTTTTCAATTGTAGCAGTTCAGTTGCAAGAAAGGTGAAGTTCGGAATTCAACGATCAGGCCATTGATTCCCTTAAAATCCCTCATGCACAGGCACCCTTCAGATGGTCTTCATCGAGCCCTAGGGTAGACATAACAAGTTTGATGACAACTAGTTCTAGCCCAAGAGGAAGGAAACAATGGTATGTAGTTTAGGCAGAACAGATGATATCATTTGTTCTTAACATTGAAGAAACCAAATTTTAGAAGAATTAAGTAGTTCCAAAAGATTCACAATTAGTGACCTACAAAATTGGTGTAACAGAAAAAAAATTAACATAATTTTTATTGTGTGTGTCTGAGAGAGACAAAAAACAGAACAGCAGAGACTAAGGGGAAAAAATGTATAATTTGGATTGTTGAGCCTGTAATTCCAGATCCCTCCCTGGATGCAGGAAACAACTGTATCATACAAAGCTGGACGTTAAAAAACAAAAACAAAAACAAAACATCTGCAATCATAAGTTGAATAATTTTATGATAAGATGCTACAATTATATTCTCATGATACAAGCCAAACTTCCTCCTAGACCTATTTTGGTATAGTTAGGAGAGTGAAGAAAGGTGGCATTTAAAAACTTCTCTTGAATTATTTGTGTTCTTATTAGTATGGATTATGGGTAAGCATGTATACAGCTTGTCAGTTCCTCCATTTTATCCTTGCATTATTGGGAAAACAACACGTGCCTACAGACCAAGCTTTAGGGCAATGACTTACTGCCATGGTATAAAGCATTCATAATTGTTTCCTTGAAAGTTTCAAGACCCTAGCTCCCAAGGTCATCTATTATCTGCACTTTGCCATCTGACCATTTATCTAGTGCATTGGGATTGTCACTTCAAAGAACTGACCTTGCATTTTGATGATACAACTGCATATGAAAAAGTGGAGTAATTTTTTTGAGGACTACTAAGAAATCTCAGTAGGAATGTAGGAAAACCATAATAATTGTTTCTAAAAAACAAATGTTTATTTATCTGTGAATTTCTATAGCTCAAGTTTAGAATAAACTGAAAAGGTTTGACAGATGCAAAACCCCTGGAAATTTTTATTACTAGGTAAAAATGAATCATTTTTCTTTTTGTTTTGGAAAAATACTCTCCCCGTAGAGGGAAAAATGAACTCATTTCAACCTAAAAAAAAAAAAAAATGGGAAAATTAAAAAAAAAAAAAGAAGGTAGAAAATTCTACATTAAAGGGGCCATATTTCATATAGGAAAATGATACCAAGACATGCTCTTTGAACTTCCCTCTATGGGAGAGAAAGTTTTCACTGAATTACCCACAGTTACTCATTTGGTTTTTCTTTCCTTCCTTCTTCCTTCCTTCCTTCCTTCCTTCCTTCTTTCCTTCCTTTCTTCCTTCCTTTTCCTTTTCTTTCTCTCTCTCTTTCTTCTTTCTTTCTTTTTCTTTCCTTCTTTCCTTCTTTCTTTCTTTCTTTCTTGCTTTCTTTCTCTCTCTTTCTTCTCTTTTTCTTTCTTTCTTCCTCTTTCTTTTTCTTTCTTACTTTCTCATTCTCTTTCTCTTTCTCTTTTTCTTTCTCTCTCTTCCTGAATAAAGACACTTTTGAGCTGATAACTACCTTTTCTCTATGCAAACTAATTCATTTAGCTTCATTAACTCTACTCTATAACCTACTGATCCTCCAAGACTCGTTAAATGCCCTACCATCTTTACACTATCTTGCATGTATATAAAGTTCATTAAACTCCTATAGGCTATACTCTGTCACCTAATATACTGCTTGCTGTTAATTATCTTTTGTTTATTAATTGATAGTAAGTTCTCTGAAAACGGTTGTGGAAAGGATCTCAATTTTCTTAATTTTCCATGGATACTTAGAGCCACCAAAGGAACTCAAGATGAATTAGGCCTAAATATATGAAAGAAACCATCATGCTTTAATTTCTAGCTGGTGTCCCAAACCCTTAAAGAGTCTCCCACCAAGTCAGTTCGGAGTGGTGTGGGCTGGGATGGTTCTTTTCTCCTTAGGGACTAATGGCTTAGAAGGGAGCAGGCTTAATGATTGACAGGTTTTTTTTTTCCCCTGAGCCCCACCCTGAGTCCTACTTGGCCTATTTAGGATGTACAATTAAGTAGGTAGGTCAAAACTTTGTTGTTATATTAGTTTCAAGGGAGCAGGGAATCTTTACAAAGAAAACCTTCCTTATGATGAAGTATTTCAGTGTCTGGGTCCTTCCATCCGCACCCCTTGTATCATTTTGAAATCCGGAACACACTGCCCGTGCTTTTTAATCATCTTTTCCTACACCCTATTTACTTCATCTCAAAGCAATCATCAAAATCTGAAATAATACATTACTTGCTTACTCTTTCATTGACTAAGATCCTTAGGAGTGAGGACCAGTATTGCTTTATTCGCAATTATATATCCACATCTCATTTAACATCTGTTGCATCATAGGATCACAATGAAAATGTGGTGAAAAACTGTCATAACAGAATTCTCATCAGTTATATTGGAGCTACTCTGTCTTGGTGAGGGCTTTCCAGAATTTTGGGGGAATCTATAATATACTATCATAATATATTCTTTCACTTACCTCCAGTGAACTGACTAGTTAGGCCTGTGGTTTATTAGGATTCTTTTTGTTCCTCTCAAAGAAAGGAATCAAAGCAGGTATCAGATAAAGCCTCATGAAGATCTAAGCAAGAATTGACTATATTATTACTTCTATTTGCCTAACTAGAAGTGGTGAGAATAAGAACTCAGATTCATAACTCAATGTAGTTTTGTTTTCAGTGTTGTTCACAGAAACCCCTGAAATGCTTTAGGATTTTTGTATCATTGCTGGTATTCCTGGTCCTTACGTTATAGGGTGGTATGCGTGCACCCCAATATCTTGGGAAGATATCCCTTATATACACATCTGCCTCCAAACCCTGATCCAAGATTCAGTTTTCCAGGAAAGAAATTTGATCCTGTGTGTTTTGAAAAAGCATTCAAAGTGATTTTGATGAGTACTACCAGATAGACAACACTACAATAAAATGATGAACTGCCATATAATCACTTTGCATTTCAAATAACACCCAGTTATGTTGTTCAACATATGTAGTCTTTTATTAATCTTTAAAAATAACCAAGGCCTTTTTAATTTTAATTGGGTGTTTGTTGTTGGGGGAACTTGGCTTTACTTATCAACTACTATTTGGGGATTTGTTTATTTTATTTCTACCATTTATGCTTTTATCTCTAGTGATTTTTCCTTTTCCATTTTTGGGGTTTATTTTGTTCCTTTTTAAATTGATTTAGTAAGTACATTTATTTTCAATTTTTCTTCCCTCTTGCACATGTATTTTTTTTTAATAAATGCACTTAAAACTGTAGCTGTCTTCAAATCACTTTTTGAATAAAACAGGTATTAATGTTTATTTTGATTATGTTCCAAATAATGGTGTTTTCATTTTTTAATTTTATTCCCAGATATTTTATTTTATTTTTTAATTTTTAACTGTTGTGCTGAACAAAACATGCTGATATCAAATCCTTGGTACTTGTTGAAATTCCAGTTATGGCCTTGAACTCAGTCCATTTTTATGTAAGTTCTATGTTTGTTCTGAGTTCTATTTGCTTATTTAAATTTCTACAATATCTTTACTTATTTCAGATCACTTCAACTGTAAATATGTTATTTTCTATTTTAGTTTTTTTTAAACATATTTATTTATTTGAGAGAAAGAAAGAGCGTGCATGTGTGGTGAGAGGGAGGGACAGAGGGAGAGGGAAAGAGAGAATCTCCAGAAAGCAGACTTCCTGCTGAGTGGGGAGCCTGTCCTGGAGCTCAGTCTCACAACCCTGAGATCATGACCTGAGCCAAAATCAAGAGTCAGCCGTTCAACCGACTGAGCCACCTAGACTTTTGATTTTAATGTTAGTTGTGGATTGGAGTTTAGTGTAAATATCAGCTTTTTATTACTACACTTTTTAATGCTTCATATACAAATTATATTTTGTATGTAATTACTGTCCTGGGTTTTTTTCAATAATAGACTTTATATAATTTTATTTTTCTCTGCTCTTACTTTTCAACCTGCCCACCATTCATTCTAATTTCATCTAGAAATAAATTCTATGTGGCTACTGATTTGTCTTTGAATGAGCTTTCCATTGCTGTTACAAAAAATTACCACAAACTTAGTGGCTTAAAACAATGCAAATCTATTATCTCATAGTTGTACAGGCCAGAAGTCTGGGATACTCAGCTGCGTAATCTGCTTAGAGTCTCCTGAGGCTGAAATCAAGGTGTTGGGTGGCTTATGCTACTTACTGAGGGCTCTGAGGAAGAATCCACCTCCAGGTTCCTTCACATTGCTGTCAGAATTTATTTCTGCATGGTGGTAGGACTGAGATTCCTGTTTCATTTATAGGTGACAGCCCATCCTCATTCTCATCTTCTGGTGGCTGCCATCCCCTTCTCCCTTTCCTGCTTTACCTGGCTCATGATCTTTTGTCTTCAAAGCCACCAAAACTCATTAGAATACTCTTTCACACTTTGAATTTTTTTTTTAATTTTATTTTATTATATTGTGTTAATCACCATACAGTACATCCCCAGATTCCGATGTAAAGTTTGATGCTTCATTAGTTGCGTATAACACCCAGTGCACCATGCAATACGTGCCCTCCCTACTACCCATCACCAGGCTATCCCCTTCCCCCACCCCCTCCCCTCTGAAGTCCTCAGTTTGCCTCTCACAGTCCATAGTCTCTCATGTTTCATTCCCCCCTCTGATTACCCCCCTTTTCTTTATCCCTTTCTTCCCCTACCGATCCTCCTAGTTCTTATGTTCCATAGATGAGAGAAATCATATGATAATTGTCTTTCTCTGCTTGACTTATTTCACTTAGCATTATCTCCTCCAGTGCCGTCCATGTTGCAGCAAATGTTGAGAATTCGTTCTTTCTGATAGCTGAGTAATATTCCATTGTATATATGGACCACAGCTTCTTAATCCAGTCATCTGTTGAAGGGCATCTCGGCTCCTTCCATGATTTGGCTATTGTGGACAATGCAGCTATGAACATTGGGGTGCATATGGCCCTTCTCTTTACTACGTCTGTATCTTTGGGGTAAACACCCAGTAGTGCAATGGCTGGGTCATAGGGTAGTTCAATTTTTAACTTTTTAAGGGACCTCCACACTGTTTTCCAGAGTGGCTGTACCAACTTGCATTCCCACCAACAATGTAGGAGGGATCCCCTTTCTCCACATCCTCTCCAACAATTGTTGTTTCTTGCCTTGTCTATCTTTGCCATTCTAACTGGCGTAAGGTGGTATCTCAGTGTGGTTTTGATTTGAATTTCCCTGATGGCTAATGATTTTGAACATTTTTTCATGTGTCTGTTAGCCATTTGTATGTCTTCATTGGAAAAGTGTCTGTTCATATCTTCTGCCCATTTTATGATTTGTTTATTTGTTTCTCGTGTATTGAGTTTGAGAAGTTCTTTGTAGATCTTGGATACCAGTCCTTTATCTGTGGTGTCCTTTGCAAATATATTCTCCCATTCCGTGGGCTGTCTCTTAGTTTTTTTGACTGTTTCCTTGGCTGTGCAGAAGCTCTTTATCCTGATAAAGTCCCATAAGTTCATTTTATCTTTTATTTCTCTTGCCTTTGGAGATGTGTCGTGAAAAAGGTTGCTCTGGCCGATGTCATAGAAGTTGTTGCCTATGTTCTCCTCTAGAATTTTGATGGATTCCTGTCTCACATTGAGGTCTTTCATCCATTTGGAGTTTATTTTTGTGTATGGTGTGAGAGAGTGGTCAAGTTTCATTCTTTTGCATGTAGCTGTCCAATTTTCCCAGCACCATTTATTGAAGAGACTGTCTTTTTTCCACCGGATGTTTTTTCCTGCTTTATCAAAGATTAGTTGCCCAAAGAGCCGAGGGTCCATTTCTGGGTTCTCTATTCTGTTCCATTGGTCGATGTGTCTGTTTTTGTGCCAGTACCATGCTGTCTTTGTGATCACAGCTTTGTAGTACAGCTCGAAATCCGGCATTGTGATGCCCCCAGCTTTGTTTTTCCTTTTCAACAGTTCCTTGGAGATTCGGGGCCTTTTCTGGTTCCATACAAATTTAAGGACTATTTGTTCCAGTTCTTTGAAAAATGTCCTCGGTATTTTGATCGGGATAGCATTGAAAGTGTAGATTGCTCTGGGTAGTATGGACATTTTAACTATGTTAATTCTTCCAATCCATGAGCATGGAATATTTTTCCATCTTTTTATGTCTTCCTCAATATCTTTCAAAAGTGATCTATAGTTTCTAGCATATAGGTCCTTTACGTCTCTGGTTAAGTTAATTCCAAGGTAACGCATGGTTTTTGGTGTTATTGTAAATGGGATGGATTCCCTAATTTCTCTTTCTTCAGTCTCGTTATTCGTGTATAGAAATGCAACTGATTTCTGGGCATTGATTTTGTATCCTGCCACCTTACTGAATTGTTCTATAACTTCTAATAGTTTGGGAGTGGATTCCTTTGGGTTTTCCATATAGAGTATCATGTCATCTGCAAAGAGAGACAGTTTGACTTCTTCTTTGCCGATTTGGATACCTTTGATCCCTTTTTGTCTTCTGATTGCTGTTGCAAGGACTTCTAGTACTATGTTGAATAATAGTGGCGAGAGTGGGCATCCTTGTCGTGTTCCTGATCTTAAGGGAAAGGCTTCCAGCTTTTCCCCATTGAGAATAATGCTTGCAGTAGGCTTTTCATAGATGGCTTTTATGAGATTGAGAAATGTACCCTCTATTCCTACACTCTGAAGGGTTTTAATCAGGAAAGGATGCTGTATTTTGTCAAATGCTTTTTCTGCATCAATTGAGAGGATCATATGGTTCTTGAGTCTTTTCTTGTTGATATGATGTATCACATTGATTGATTTGCGAGTGTTGAACCATGCTTGCATCCCAGGTATGAATCCCACTTGGTCATGATGGATAATCCTTTTAATGTACTGTTGGATTCTATTAGCAAGGATCTTGTTGAGGATTTTGGCATCCATATTCATTAGAGAAATCGGTCTGTAATTCTCCTTTTTGAGGGGGTCTTTGCCTGGTTTGGGGATCAAGGTAATATTAGCCTCATAGAATGAGTTTGGTAGCTTTCCTTCTGTTTCTATTTTTTGAAATAGCTTTAGGAGAATAGGTATTATTTCTTCTTTGAATGTTTGGTAGAATTCCCCAGGAAAACCGTCTGGGCCTGGAGTTTTATTATTTGGAAGGTTGTTTATCACTGACTCAATTTCTTCATAGTTAATTGGCCTATTTAAGAAATCTATTTCTTCCTGTTTCAGTCTTGGTAGTTTATAGGTTTCCAGGAAGGCCTCCATCTCTTCCAGATTGTTTAGTTTTTTGGCATATAGCTGTTGATAAAAGTTTCTAATAATCCTTGCAATTTCAATGGTGCTGGTCGTGACCTCTCCCTTTTCAGTCATAATTTTAATAATCTCAGTCCTTTCTCTTTGTTTTTGGACAAGTTTTGCCAGTGGTCTATCAATTTTATGGATTCTCTCAAAGAACCAGCTTCTAGTCCTGTTGATCTGCTCTACTGTGGTTCTGGTCTCTAATTCATTGATTTCTGCTCTAATCTTGGTCAACTCCTTCCTTGTCAGTGGGTTAGGCCTGTCCCTCTGTTGCTGTTCCAGTTTCTTGAGGTGAGAATATAGAAACTGCATTTTAGATTTTTCTATTCTTTTGAGTGAGGCTTGGATGGCTATGTATTTCCCCCTTAGGACTGCCTTTGCAGTATCCCATAGGTTTTGGACCGTTGTGTATTCATTCTCGTTGGTCTCCATAAATTGTTTAATTTGTTTTTTGATTTCCTGGTTTATCGAGTCATTCTTGAGCAGGATGGTTCTTAGCCTCCAAGTGTTTGAGTTTCTTCCAGGTTTTTCCTTGTGGTTGAGTTCCAATTTCAGAGCGTTGTGGTCTGAGAATATGCAGGGGATAATTTCAATCTTTTGGTATTGGCTGAGACCTGTTTTGTGTCCCAGAGCATGATCTATTCTTGAGAATGTTCCATGGGCATTTGAATAGAATGAGTATTCTTTGGTTCTGGGGTGTAGTGTTCTATATATATCTATGAGGTCCAACTCGTCGAGTATGGCATTCAAAGCCTTTGATTCTTTGCTTAGTTTTTGCCAGGGTGTTCTGTCTATTTCTGATAGTGGGGTGTTGAGGTCCCCTACTATTACTGTGTTCTTATCTATATGTCTCTTTATTTTGGTTAAGAGTTGGCTTGTGTATCTTGCTGCTCCCCTGTTGGGGGCATATATATTAATAATTGTCATATCCACTTGTTGAATACTTCCTTTAAGAATAATATAGTGCCCTTCTGTATCTCTCTCTATGGCCTCTAGTTTAAAATCCAGTCTATCTGATATGAGAATTGCTACTCCAGCTTTCTTTTGAGGTCCATTTGCGTGGAAGATGGTACTCCATCCCCTTACTCTAAGTCTGAATGCATCTTTGGGTTCAAAATGAGTCTCTTGTAGACAGCAAATGGATGGGTCATGTCTTTTTATCCAATCTGCAACCCTGTGGCGTTTTGAATTTTTTTGACCTCCACTTCTGCCTTATCTCTCCTGCTCACAGCTGGAGAAAGTTCTTTGCTTTCAAGGGTTCATGTGATTAGTTTAGAGCACTCTTAATACATCAGTAAAGCACTTTTTGCTACGTAACTAAACATATTTACAGGTTCCTGTGATTAGGATGTAAACATCTAAGAGAGGTCATACTGCCTACCAAAGCCCTTTAACATGGAAACCATACACCACACCAAAATACTTATAATTGTATTACTCAAACAGCAATTCCCTCATGGTCTTATAATTCTAATGTTTCAGTGATTTATTCAATTACAAACACCTACAAAACCTAGAAGCCAAGAACCAACTGTGACTAATAAGCTATGTGCGAATTTCCTTAAACAATATTATTTTCAAAATAAAATCACTGTTCCTGTAACCGAAGACATCAAAAAAGATAAATCGATATTGCTGTTATTTGCCATACAATAGAAAATCTTAATGTTACATAGTAGAAAGAATTGGAAAAATAAGAGGAAAAAACAGAAAGATAAAGGCTTCATACTTTCAGCTTTCCAGTCCTTATAAAAAGTTTGTATAAATTTAAAAATCAATAGGACAAAACTCCCACCAAGAGGTTACATTTGCTATTTCAGTTGTGATTTGGGACTTTATTCATGAAACTGTCTAACAAATTGTTATATAAATGTTCTATTTATCTCATGAAGAAGCAACTTCCATCTTCATCTGATAAGATTTTTATTTCTTGAGATTTTCAGGTATAATACCTTATAATATTAAATAATTTTTTGCATCAACTCCTTACTATTTATTTTTGTTCTTTTATGACGTAATTGTATTGAGTCTACCTTCAAAATGCTATAAAATTGTTTTTGGAAGATATTTTCTTCTTATTTTTAATGGTAAATGTTGTACTATTTCTTCATTGAATATAATGATTTGGTCAGATATTATATTATTCTTGGAGTTTTTTGGAAAATAAATATGAATTTTATCAAATGCCTTTTGGAACTTCTTGAGAAGATAATGTACTTTTTCTTCTTAAGCATATTAAAATGATAAATTATATTAATGGTGCTCCTTTTTGCTAATTGGGATTAAAGTCTCCTTGGTAATGGTATATTATCTACAGTGATTAATTTATTTGACAATATTTTATTTAGGATTCCTGCGTGTATCCCGCAGGCTTCTTTTTCTAACTTCTATCTTAGCAGAATTTATCACTTTGTCCAAGACACTTACCATCTCAGTGTTGCTTAAATTTTTTAAACAGTGGGAATACATCCTACTTTTTCTAAGCTCTGAGGAAGTTTGAATCATATGAAAATAATACATTATTTTTAAAGTATTCATAATTCAATAACCCCCCACTCTAAGATGTTATACACTTCTTGAATTTTATTGAATCTGAGTTACAGTCAATTGTGAGACATCATTATCTTATGTACCTTCTATGGAAAAAATCACTATCAATTAATCTACTATACATTTTTAACAATTTCTTAGAATTTTATGGTCCACTTAGTGGAAGAGCTTTTTAATACTAATTTACTAGATGTTTGTCACGTCTCCTGTGTATATACAAACATACAAACTATAATCTCCCCTTCCATTCCATGATGCCATGATGCGGGGGAGAACTCTAACTTCTATGACTTTGGGTGAGTTATTTAATCTCCTTAAGTCTCACATTTCTCACATAAATTTGATAATAATTCTTAAAGAATTGAATAAAATTATGTATGTGAAGCATGCAACATACTGTGTGATGCATAGGAATTGCTCAATAAATGAGAGCAATTGTTATTTCTTGGCCTTAGTACACATGGGTGGCCTTCATCTTTTTTTCTGGCTCTGATCCAATGCTCTCAATTATTTCGAGAATTTTTATTTTTTATTCGTTTGAATGGGTATTTAAGAGAAAGGAAGTTAAAAATTATGGTTTAGTCAGCCATGTAGAAACAGAAACCTTGACTATACATTTTGAGCACCTAAATCTATGGCTTATTAATTATTATTTTCATCATATGCATTCTGTTCTTCCCAAATTGCATCTGAGCAATAAAAATCAGGTACCACATATTCTTTACTTGTTATTCTCCACTGTACTTGGCATAGAGCTAGGGATATAGCAGGGTCTCGATAAATGTGTGTTGAGTTAAACCACAACCAAAGCAGTTAAAACGTGCTAATTTTCCTTCCAGCATTCATACTCAGGTTCAGTCTCAAACTAGATGAATAGTGTAGTAGAATCATTATCTTCCCAGGCCTGTTTTTTCGGAGGCATGTGAAACATATCAGAGTTTCAACTCTGTTCCCAATAGACAAGTGTACAGATCACAAAACACATTCACTTGCCCTTCTAGTTGTCAGCCTATGCAGAGGATCTAAGGATGGAATAGGCCCCAAAGGCAAAACTATCTTCTCATTTTCAGTGGCAACTAGGGCCAAGGTTGAAGCAGATTAATGGAGGTGGTACAGGGCTAGGGCAATTGTCCTCTGGAGAAAAAAAATTCATTTCTAAGACTTGTCAATCACACTCATGAAAGCTATATCTACTCCTCTTAAAAAAAGAAAATCAACCTATTTAATTTTCTGATACTTGGTTTCAGAATGACCAATTTTCTGTGAGTTTTAATGTGTATACTTCACCCCAATAAAATAGCAATAGCCTTAGGATAAGGCTTTATTGTGTGTGTAACATTTTATTTGTACACTATTTCATACTTAAAGAAAACTTTCAAGAATAATGCAGAGAATTTTATTATACTGAGTTTTTTTTTTCCAGAATAACCAGTTGTTTTCCTTTTGCCTCCTCTGCTTTGTCATTCTTCTTCTCTCTCTGTGTGTGTGTGTGTGTGTGTGTGTGTGCCCATGTATACATGTACCTGAATTTCAAAACAATTTGAGAATAAAATTGTGATATCATGATCCTTTACAACTAAATATTTCCATTTAATTTTTTTTAAAAAGTATATTCTCTTATCTTACCAATGTATAATTATCAAAATCAGAAAGTTTAACACTGATCACAATACTATCATTAATCCAGTCTATGCTCATTATTTTAAAAATATAATATAATATTATTTCTTTTGGTGGTCAAATTGCCCTAGATTTGACCAACATAGGCCCCTTCATTTAATCTGACCTCCGTTTTCTTCTGACATCTCTGATTTTCTTGAGCTTTTTCTTAACACAGAGTTATTGTCTCATTTTATGATGTCAGTCTGTTCTCCAACAGTGACAAATGTGATGCCCACTAACCTTACTCTTTTCACTTATTTTCTTATGACCAGAATAAACCTAAAGTAGTTTCTGAATTGCTGAACCGAACCATCATTACACTGAAAAAACAAATCTACAAAATAGAGTTCAGTAAGTAAAATATAGATATCAAAAAAATGCTAATATCTTTTGTAAAATTCACATAAAGTCAAATGCATCATTCTTGAGTGGACAATTCATAGTTTCAAAAAATTCATATACCCATGTAACCTATACCCCTATCTAGATAGATCACATATCCATTACCTCATTAAACTGTCCTTGAATTCCTTGGATAAACCCTCCTTGTAATGTTCTATCCTTTTCATATACTGCTGTATATAAACTGCTGACATACTTTAAAAAAAAATTCCATCTATGTTTATAAGATATATTAATGTGTAATTTCCTTTTCACTTATTTTGATATCAGGCTTATGTTGGTCTTATAAAATGAGTTAGGAAGTGTTCCTACCTTCTACATTTTCTGAAAAAAGTGTCTTTAAATTGTTATTATTTCTTAAGTATTTAAACATCAAAGCCATCTGGTCCTGGAGGATTCTTTGGGATGTTTTTAATAATTAATTTACTTTATTTAATAAATAGAGAACTATTGAGATTTTCTATTTCATCTCATGCCAAGCTCTAAGTGGTGCTTTCCTAAGAATTTGTTCATTCCATCTAATATCTCAAATGTATTGGCAGAATATTATTAATACTTGTACTATATTATCTTTCTAATGTCTGTAAAATCTATAGAAATATCTAATTTTTCACTCTTGTTATTCCAATTGATCAGTCTTGTTAGCTACTGATTGTCAAACAGCCATCTTTTGGTTCAACTTCTCTAAACTGTCTTCCATTCTATTATTTTCTGTTATTATATTTATTGTATCTCTTTAGTTACTTGGTTTTAGTTTATTTATAAGGTGTAAGCACTGATAATTGATTTTGAATAATTCTTCTTTTAATTAGAATATTTAAAATATAAATTTTCCTCTAAGCACTATTTAGCTGCATCCCACAAATTCTTTATACGTTTTATTTTATCATTTGTTTGAAACATTTTTCAATTTGTTTGTGATTTCTTATTTGCATGTAGGCCATTTGAAAGTATGCCATTTAGTTTGAATATATTGGGGAATTTTGTTTTCTAGGTTTATATGAATAGTTTCAAATTCTTTTCATTGTAATCAGAAAATATGCTATATTCTTTAATAGAGAATTTCAAAATTTTCAAATATCAGGTCTTCTTTTATGGGCTGACACATGATATATTTTGGTGGAAATAACATTTGTGCTTGAAAACAATGTATATTTTGCAGTTACTTTCTGGTGTTTTCAGTAACTACCAAATAGATTGTAGTGTCTAATTGTGTTATTCACATTTTCAATCCTTACTGATTTTTGTGTGTTTAAATGTTCTATATCCATTACTGAGAGAGATAAATATTTAATTCCTGATGAAGTAAACTTCTATTATTGTTAAATATTTTTCTTTATCTCTTGCAATAACTTTTGTCTAGTAGTTTATTTTGTCTGATAGTAACATAACATGTCCAGCTATGGTAGGCATAGTAATGGTCCACCAAAGATGTCCATTTACTAATCCCCACAGACTGTGAATATGCAAAGGGGAATTACAGTTGTAGATAGAATTAAGGTTGCTAATTAGCTGACCTTGTGATCATCAGATTATACTGAGTTATCTTGAGTGGGCCCAATGTAATTATAAGAACTCATAAGTGAAAGAGGGAACCAAGGGGGTCAGAGTTAGAGAAGGAAAAGTAGCAGGACACATTCAAAAGTCAGAAGGATTGGGGCTCCAGGGTGGCTCAGTCGTTAAGCGTCTGCCTTCGGGTCAGGTCATGATCCCAGGGTGCTGGGATCAAGCCCCACATCAGGCTCCCTGCCCTACTGGGAGCCTGCTTCTTCCTCTCCCACTCCCCCTGCTTGTGTTCCTTTTCTCGCTGGCTCTCTCTGTCAAATAAACAAAATCTTTAAAAAGAAAAAAAAAGTCAGAAGGATTTAATTGCCTCTTTTAAGACAGCAGTGGGCCACAAGAAGAGGAATGGGGACATCTTCTAGAAACTGAAAAAGGCAAGGAAATGAAATCTCCCCTAGGACTTCTAGAAGCAATGAAGCCCTGCCTACACCTTAAATTTAGCCCAGTGAGACTCATTTTGGACTTCTGACCTCCAGAACAATAAGATAATACAATTGTATTATCATAAGGAACTTAATTTGTGATAATTTGTTACAGCAGTGCTAAGAAACTAATAGACCAACCTTCTTCTGCTTATTATTTTTATGGTTGTCCTTTTTTATCCTTTTATTTCTATCCTATTTGTATCATATTTTAGAATGCACATACAGGAACTGGTTTACATCTAATTTGGCAATATCTGCCTTATAAATAGAGTTTTTAGCCCAATTACATACAATGCAATGCTGGATTTGCTGGATTTAGTTCTTCGATTTTCTTATTTTTTTCTAATTCTTTTCTTCTATTTATTCTTTATGCTTTATTTTGATCTAAATACATATTGTTTTCATATTCTAATTTGTCCATTGGAGTTTAGCTACAGCTCATAGTATTCTCTAGTAGTTGCTCTGGAAATTTTAAAATGTATCCTTAAAAATAACACAAAATTGTAGAACTTTATGTATTGTAAGAAACTTGTAACAGTATTGTTGCAATGATCACTCCTTTCACTATTTGTGCTGTCATATTCATTGCATCTACATATGTTGGAAAAATCATAACTCACAAGAGCGTGACATATCTTTTCTTTGTCTTTAAAGAATTCTCTAGGCTGAAAAGAAATGTTATGGGATGAAAACCTGAACCTATGGATATGCATAAAGAGCACTAACAATGACAAATATGCACATAAAAATGAAAAAAATATATATTTGTTAATCTTTTAGTTTCTATTCTTCTATTGGATCTTTTTAATTGACTTCTCTACACAAATTTGCTTGGCATTTTATTCTGCTTTCATGAGTATGCAAAGTCTATCTGGGATTTTTTTCAGACATTGTAGTTTCCAGTTCTGGGAATTTCCATTTGATTTTTCTTTTTATCTTTGAAACTCTCCATCTAATCATTCATTGTAAGTATATTTTCATTCAGGTCCTTGAGCATGTTTATAATAGCAGTGTTAACATTCTGGCCCAGTAATTTTAATATCTGGGTCATCTCAGCCTAAGGCTCAAACAATGGCCTTTCCTCTTGACAACTTGTCACATTTTATTGTTTCTTCATATGCTTAAAATTTTTGATCCTTGTTAGAAATTTTGTAAGATACGTTGTAGGGATTCTGGATTCTGATATCTTCTTCTGAAAAATTCTAATTTTTATTCTAAGAGATGGTTAACTTGACTGTAGCTAAATTCCAAACTCTAAACCTTTTGGAGGGCAGTAACTCAAATCCCTACTGACTTATTTTAGCTGTTATTTTCTTGTAGGCCCCTGGATTCTTCTCTGTACATCTGTCAATGAAAAGTCGCTTTATTGAATTAGGCACAGTTTTCTACAAATTTTGGTATACCTCTCTGTGTAACTGCTCCCATTCTGGGATTTCCCCTGTCAATTTTCAGACACTCTGGCAGTTCCAGATTTTATCTTCCAACTCCTTATTTCAGTAAAAGTGTAGCTTTTCTGCTTGAGTCCCAATTATTCAATACAGCATACAAATTTATTCTCAACTACTTTGATGCAGTCTAAATTAGTGACTTTATAGTCCTGATTAAGAAAACACAGAGGCCAGACAATCAGATAAAATCATTCTTTTAGAAATGTTGGATAGTAATATGGCCATTTCAGCAGGATTAAACATCTTACAAGACTGGCTTCAGTCTTCCTATATGACTTCACTTTAATATGTGCAATAATTCATAATAAAATGAATTTTAATACCTATCAGGAAACAAAAATGAACTGATACATTTTTATAAAATTGAGTTTGTTAATTTGGGGAAGAGAATAGAAGGCTAGAAAAGACACCAATTAAGAAATCGAAGGATTAGGGAACAATATCAGATAAGAAATCATGTTACTTGCTCTTAAAACCTTCAATGTAGTGTCGTCATTGAGAGCAAATTGCTAGATTACTTTATTCCACAGGATGCCAATAACTAGGTAATTTACTCTGTGGATATACTGTAATTGCCATGTAATTAGAATAATTGCATTTTGGGGGCAGGATAGGCACTTAAGCTAGGTTATGATTTCACTCAATAGTCAGCCTGTGCAATTTAGTTTTCAGATGTTGAAAACTTAGGATTAGGTCAAAATTTCTTTTTATCTTTAGCTTCAGACATTTTTCTCATTGCTGAACTGATACTGTCTTGCAAATCTTATTGTCCTGTCTAGTTCCAGAGTGTTCCAGAGCAACATCAGCCTTTGGTGGTGAATGCCCTAAGTCCCTACCTATCTTCAGTGTTTCTTCTAAGTTCCATTTATGTTTCTTATTCCCAAACATATCTTTTTACTTCAATCCCTTTCCTGAGTTCCAAACTTAAATAATCTAATGTCATCGCATTGTCCTACCCCAAAATATCTAATACTCATATCCAAATGAGCATGTCTAAGTTCTGGATTCCTCCTTAGAAACCTCAACCTGTCCTTCCCAGGCTTTTCCATCATAGTAAATAAATCATAACCCAGATGCTTAGACAAAAAAAAATCTACAGGTTATTGTTGATTCCTCCACTTGCTATTCCTTCACAAGCTACATAAAATATGTGTGTCCTGAACCTGGGCAATTTTTGCCACCTTCTTTACTGCTTCTTTATCTCAAGGCACTGTCTTCTCCATTCTTAATTGCTGCCATAAGTCTTTTAATTTTCTTCTTGTCTTCTTGTCTTTGACATATACTTCTATACAATAAACCAATGATCTAAATAATACATAAATTATATCACAGCACTACCTATTAAAACCTCACAATTTATTTCCCATAATGTTTAGAATTAAGCTATAATTTTTTAACAAGGCCTAGAAGTCCCTCACAATATTGTTTCTACCTATTTTTCTAACATTGTGTCCTTATTACTTACCTCTTGGCTCTGTAAAGCCTTAGTGTCCTCCAAGCTTTTTTTTTTTTTTAACGCTAAACTGACCTGAGGGCCTTTCACTTCTATTTCTGCCCCTTGAAATCCTCTTATCCTAACCCTTCTTATTCTTTACTCCCTTGCTTCATTCAGTTTTATCTCAAGTGTTAATACATGAGAGATGTCTTCATTGACCAGACTACCTGACCCCATCCTCACCCTACCATGCTCCATCCCTTAAGTCTCCTTTACTTTTGTTCACATAATTCATCACTAGAAGTGATAAATAAATGAATAAACACGTATAGATTTGTATAAATATATAGATACATAAATAAATACAGATATAGTTCGGGGATTTTTTTTCTTGTTTCTTTTCAGACTCCTCACCTAGAATACGAATTCTACTACAAACCTGTCTCCATTCTCTCTCCATTACAACTGTATTCTCAGTTCCAGTAAGAGTATCTAACACATAAGAGATGATACATATATATCATTTTAAATCAGAAGTAATTATGATATGTTTTGAGCCAAGAGATCTAATAGAGATAATAGGCAAAATTATGATGCCATTCTTCACATAAAAAAAAAAAACTAGCATCACTACACGAATGGAAATGAAAGATGACCTCAGACTTGTTTTTCCAAAAGTGAAGCCCATGAATTGTATGAGCCACTCATAGAAAACACACTTTCTCATAAGACTTTTACAGTAGTTGATTGTATATTGTATATATTTTAAATAATTTTTACAATTACAAATAATTGTATTTGTGGAAAGGATTTTGGAAAATGTAAAACTTAGAATATAAAAAGAAGAAAACTGGGGTGCCTGGGTGGCATTTGCCTTTGGTCAGGGTGTGATCCTGGGGTGTTCTGGATCGAGCCCCACATCGGGCTCCTCTGCTGGGAGTCTGCTTCTGTCTCTCCCACGCTCCCTGCTTGTGTTCCCTCTCTCACTGGCTGTCTCTCTCTCTGTCAAATGAATAAATAAAATCTTTAAAAAAAAAACAAAAACAAAAACAAAAGGAAGAAAATTACTTATAATTTCATGATCTAGAATCTCATAATTCCGGAGAATTGCTTGTAACCAATGCTACAAATATCCTGTGTTTTCATTTTCACGCAATTTTTATGTATTAAAAATTGTACCACTCCACACACAGATTGTTGTTGTGTTTTTTGTGTGGAATTTTATACCACGGACAGTGTTTTGTATTGTGTATTTTTTTAAGTATGAGTTTTGATTAAATATATTATCTCATCTTATGGATACTATATACCCATGTGTTCCTACTCCTTATTAGGGGTATTTATGTTTTTTACTAATTTTTATTTTAAGTAATAATAGAAAGAATATTCTTTGAGAAATCTTTGTAAGAGTATGTATTTGCTAAAACATTGAAGTTGTGAGTATATTCTGAGTATCTGATTAAAGTACAAACATACACCTATACACACACACATGCACATACACACACAACACAATTTTGCAATAAATGTCACATTTCTGACATGCAAAAAAGGGGGACCGATTTCACAACGTGGGTTTGTTTGATTTTTAAGTGACTTGCAATTACCGAGGAACATGGATAAGGCACGTGTTATTTATGTTCTGTTAGTGGGCTGATGCATTTAATTTCATCTTAGCCCAGCTCTCCTGCTGTCTATCATTTACATGGAAATTTGCCAGTCTGAATATTGGAACAATGGACAACATTTCCATATAGTTCCTATTTATCTTCATCATAAATGCCTATACCTTATTTGTTACAAACAGAAATGGAAATTCTTCTGTCATAAGTCGGTTTTCTACACTATTTCCACCTTCTTTCTCTCTATGAAGCTCTATTTCATTACACATAGGAAAATGGAAATGGAAAATAATTGGCTTCTTTTCCATCTATATTCTCAAAAAACAATGACTTTTTTATATTTCCTACAGGCTTTGAATATGAACCCAGAGTTTTTAGACACCACTTCCTAAACTTTATAAATGTAACTCTAACCTAAAAGTCCTACAGCTGAAAAGATTCCGATAATATATTATGTATTTATTGCACGATGACCCAGAATTATTTTCCAAAAGCTCTATCAAGTTATATATGAGATGATACATCAGTTTTATGCTTTTCACAATGTTTCATCAATAATAGCCTCTGTTTATCAATATATCAATATTAGCCTAATTATACACGACTCAACATAACTTGGAAATAAATGAAGAACTTAAATTTCAAAGAAAATAATATAAAGAAACCCTATCTATGTAAAATTTATGTTTTACTGTGGACTGCTCTGGAGGAATAGACCTTCAAAGGGAATCTACAACCAGTCTCTGAAGAAGCCAAGAGATTATTTTGAAACAGAAACAAAAAATCTTCTTTCTAGACATTTGAGAATCTGTTAAGTCTTTAAGTTTTGCTTCTTCACAGAAGGTTTTGACAGACTGGATTTGTAACACATTGCTGATGCTAGCAGTTGTCCCTGTATATGATGTCCATTTGCCTCTTCTCCAAGGTAAGCTGCAGGCTTTGCTTCATCAGGGATAAGCGAGGCAAGTTTGGGGGTTCCCTTATGCTATGTTCCAGTTAAGCTTCTTTCTCATAAATACTACAAATAGATAGTCTCTCCAGAGTGGCCGAATTAAACTCAATGGCTTTCCAGTTAGGCTGGGTATTATTCAGGATTATGGAGAATTGTGCTTTTCCTTTCTCATTCTAGGGCAAAGCCTAACCAGGGCACTTAAACCAACTCTTTCCGATGGGTCTTGTCTTTTCTGATTGATTGTTTTGGGTATCTGAGTAAGGTCTTAAATTGACCAAATACTGTTCTAGTGATTAGATTTTTATATCACATACACAGAAATAGAAAACTGGACATTTCCATCATATTTCAGTTAAATATCACATGAATCCAGTGAGTGGCAGTGGTCAAAATGATTGATTGAGTTGATTTTTGCTTGACAGACTGACTTGATTATTTTTTTGAAGTTGAAATTAATCCAATTAAAAGCAGATTCCATTGCCTCTGGCACATTAAATTAAATTGCTATATGGGACCTGTGAGCTTGAGCGCTACAGGGGAATGGAATAATATTAGCAATTTATGAGAAAACATGGCTGTGTGTTCAATACACTCTTTTTTTTTAAAAGATTTTATTTATTTATTTGACAGAAATAGAGACAGCCAGCGAGAGAGGGAACACAAGCAGGGGGAGTGGGAGAGGAAGAAGCAGGCCCATAGTGGAGGAGCCTGATGTGGGGCTTGATCCCATAACACCAGGATCACGTCCTGAGCCGAAGGCAGATGCTTAACTGCTGTGCCACCCAGGCGCCCCTGTTCAATACAATCTTAACCTCTTACTAGTAACATAGTTTACAGTCCTGGAGAGTCTTTTAATTTAGCAATCTACCAAAGGTTTTTATATATGTTACTTAATTTCCAATGATCATTACCACCACCACCACCCCTACCACCACCAAGAAGCCATGTTCATGTGTAGGTAATTAAAGAAAATACTTATCTAAAAACAAAACAAAACAAAAAACTACCTACTAAAGAGTTGGTAAGATGAGATGAAACAAGGTAGTTTATAGTACTACAAGTATCAGTGTAATTGGCTTTTAATTTTAAATGAGTTCATCATTTTGTCTAGTTTCTAATTTATTAAGGTAAATTAAAACTATAATAATTAACAATCTTGAAAAGTTAAAACAATTGCAGAATTAGAGATACAAAGGTAAAGTATGTACCTAAGGAAAATCATCAGCTTGAAAAGCAACAACTGCAGTCATGGATGTGTCCCCTTGCCTGTTCTACCCATGGTTTCTGCCACGTAACTGCAATTTGCTAAGTCAAATTCATCAAATATGGAAAATGGATAAATTCATTAGGTCTTATTCATTTTTTTCTTAAAAAAATATATTTTTAAATTTTTCATGGTAGTGATAGAAAATCAGCTGTGAATAGAAAACACAGGTGTTAAGCTTGAAAGGCAGAGTTAGAAGAAAATATCTTCAGCCTTACTATTTTTCTTCTGCTTTTCCCTAATGTGTCTTTTGCACATAACCGGCTCATAGCTCTACAAAGGTCACCATTACAGTAGTAGACAGCTCTGAGCTAGAACCACATGGTTAGCCAAACTCCTGGTGCAGACACAAAACTAACAAACAACCCCCGGCAAATTTGTCTAACTATGTCGTTACTCCTGGTATAGCCACAGGGCCCCAGACAACATCTAAGGGCTTCCTGCTGATGACATCCCCAGAGCTCTCTGGAATAGGATAAGCATACCACGTATGCCAGCCAAATTAATGTGTGAATACGTAGAAATGTTACTCATAGAGTTCTCATTGACTCTTGATGATGCTTAGCTATGACCTCTCAAATGTGCAGAGTGATTGAAAAGTGCTAAAATTAAATATTTTCATCAGGCTACATGTCTCCACTTCTTCCTTAGCAGTATGTGAACTGTACTTCAGATGCATTGTCAACCTGCGTGATGAAAATGAGTGGGAAAGAAGCCACAATAATCCAATGTGGACAAGGGGAGCACGGTCACTAAATGACCTAGAAGAATAGATGATACACTGGAGAAAGGTCCTATCCACAGGGATAAAGAAACCCAGGAGACTGATGCTGAGGAATCTACCTGAGATACAAATGTCTCTTTGTAGTTTGGGAGACTCCACCTATACGCTGCTATCCTGTCTAACAGTATGCTATTTCTACTTTGTATGTTCCTTATTATTTTAAATCAAGGATGGTATAATCCCTCTGACCAACCTCACTGTATGGCAGCCTGAAGCCAAAATGTTTTATTCATGAATGCTGGCTTTTTTTAATAAACGATAAAAATGTGAAACAATAAAAGTGATATATACCTAATAATGAGTGAACCAATAAACCCACCAGGCAACTTTGCCCTGCAAGTGGAAAAATTGACTTTGTATAACAAATTGCAAAATTATTAAACCTGTTTGAAACCCTTTTTATATCATACCATTTACTTTAATTCTTACTAGTTTGACCATTATCATACATTATGCATTTTTCTTTGTACTTTTTGGGCGGGGGAGTGGTGACTAAAGTGTACTCTTGAACTTTCAAGGCCTCCAAGCAAGTTGAGGAGAAGGCCCTGATCAGCTGGCAAAGGGAGAGGAGAGGGAGGCACAAGGCTACGGAGGCCTCATCTAACATCTTGATTGACAGAAACCTCCAATTTTCCTCTGGAAGGATGTTCTTCTCCAGGCAGGGTGGAGGAGAAGTGAACATTAGAAATAAGCAGGTGCTTGCCTCCAGTGGCTTCCAGAAGGTTTATCACCACACCTTCCAAAGGATATTCTTCTATAATTAAATAAATAAATAGAGGTAAATGGGGTAATATGGGTAATATGAAATCCCTGAGATTTTAAAGGAATTCTGAGAAAATATGTAGGTGTGAAAATCTATACTAAAAAGTTAGCTACCTTGCAAAGTTTTGCAAAGGGGAAAAAAGAAACACCGAAAACCTACAGTGTCAACATACTTTGAGGGAGGGCTATTAGCAATGCAAATATGAAACTACCTAAACTTGCACTGATGAATTAGAACAAGAGAAATATCACAGACATGTTGGCTTTCCATTATAAATTTTACATGTTTTGAGAGATGTAGATGCCATCCACCTATTTTCAGCAGCATTCTCAGCTTGCACCTTAGTTATGTACACCCCAGGTTTTAGGTTTTTGTCAGATGCATGCCCTAGTGAGCAAGTCTGGACTCACCCTTCCATGTGGAGGAAAATCAAGGGCAAAATATTGGTAGGGAAAAGTAGGGAACACACAAGGTATGTCTGTTTCTCATATCCCCAGAATTGTGAAATAAATTCTCTGTCATAGGAGAATAATTACAAATGTGTATTTCATTCAGTTCCCTCTGGGTGTTGTCAGCATACAGCACAGCAACATCCTTGTCTATAGCTCTGAAGGGTTCAGTCCTCTTGCTGGGGGCCTGGAGGAACAATACCCTCCTTTGGTGGGTATTCCCGTATTTCAGTCACTTTGTGCAACAGTAGAGATTCATTGTACACCCGGAATAGGAAAAGTGAACGTGACAAGATGATGACAGGCTGGTTTTGTGAGGGCTTTCTGCAGCAAAGTCTTGAGACTATTATTGGAATCTATACTTATTCCCATAATGTTGTAGGCCAAGACACCTGTGCTACATACTCATGGGGAATGGAGCCCTGGAGGAATGAAGTAACTTCTAAAACCATCACTTATCTACATAAAGACAGGTCTGAACTAGAATTCTGGTCTTCTGATTTGACAAAAGTCAATATATTCAGCATACCGAGTCTGTGTAGAGGTACATTCAAATTTATTGATTTATTCAGCCATTAAGTATATATTGAGCATCTACTATATATTAGACACTGCTGAACCCTGGGAAATCAGTGTTGGCATCATATGATTTACGTTCTAGTCTGACTGACAGCAAAATAACACCACCACATAATGATATAATATGCTAGACAGTGAAATTTCTATACAACGAAAAATAAAAGCAAGATGCCAGAAGGATTATTTTTGATAAACTAATCAGAGAACTTTTGCTCGGGATGAGAAAATTCAGCAGAGACACGAAAACAGTGAGAGAATAAATCCTGCAATAATTTTGGGGAAAAGACTGCTAATAAGAGGGAAGAGCAAAGATAGTGGAGCAGGATGGAGCTTAATTTGCCTGAGCATCAACCAGCAGGAAAGCTGGTGTGGCCTGAGCAGAGAGAACATGGCAGAAAGAATAAGGCCATGAAAGTGGGTGGACAGGGCCAGATCATGCTGGGCCCTGTAGGCAATTGTTCAGGGTTTGGATTTTATATTAAGTGTTATATGAAACCATGGCAACTTGAGGGCAGGGCATTGAAATGATCTGCTGTGCATTTTAAAAGGATTACTCTAGCTACTGTGTGGAGAACAGAGACTCAAGGGTGAGGACAGGAAGTGAAGGGACCAGTTAGAAAGCTAATACAGTTGCTTAGCTGAGAGACCACGACACTGGTGACTTGCATTAGATAAGTAGCTATATAATTGGAGAGAAGCAAACAGATTTGGGATGTGTGATAGGAAAAATGAGCCCACACTGTTTTACTGTTTTATGTGTGAGGTGGTAGGGGTAGAAAGATTCACCTATACAACTAGGTGAACTGTAGTGCCATCTACTGAGAGAAAGGTGGCGTTTGGGGGTTGGGTTTAGAATATGTAAAGTTTGTAAGGTTTGTCTTACATATGCTGTGTTTCTGATGCTTACTGGACATCTAACTTACCTACGTACAAAAGGGCTTGTTTTCACATATAAATGGTAATACGTATCCCTGTAATATTTTAGATTATTGGCAGAATCATAAATTCAAATGAAGCCAATCTTACAACATAATATTTCCTACCAAATACTCTAGTTATTTCAGGAAATGGAATCCACCATTTCTTTAGTAACATAATGTCTTCCTTCCTTCCCTTCCCTTCCCTTCCCTTCCCTTTCTTTCCTTTCCTTTCCTTTCCTCTTTCCTTTCCTTTCCTTTCCTTTCCATGATTGATTGATTGATTGATTGATTGATTGAAGGTGGAGGCAAGATAAATGGGAAGGAAAATATTCAGTAATGTGCTGCTGCTGCTTCTGGATACAATTCCCTGTAGATGTCATTACAAAAATATGGAGAACACAAGATTATTCATAGAACCATAGATACCAGTAAAAATTAAAGAAAAAAATTTCGTGGACTTTCAGTTTGCAGGTCTAGGCACACTGTGGCTGAATAGCCTTAACATGTGATTATCCATATGTTGTGACTTTACTGGCATTCTGGTGATACTTAATCACCACCTCTTCTTTTCTACACATACTTATAAACCATCTCCCAAAATATCTGATGGCACTGAGGATACTAAAACCAAGGCCCAGAGACCCCTGGTAATTGCACAAGACTCTGTATATAATATTATTTATTGTAGTAGTGTATTTAACTATAATTATTTGTTTACTAGTTCATGAGTTTCATTAGAGAAGAGAATTTATGTTTTCATCCAGGTGTCCCTAGAGTTCACTATGGTGACTGGCATATAGCATGTGTTCAATGTACATTTTTTGTGTACATGAATAAAGAGAATTATCCATTACAAGTGGAATCCAAACATCAATGAAGGTATTAATGAAAAGGAATGTAACATTATAATTCTATTCCAAATAAAATATGGACTTATTTTATACTTTAAAATTTTTAAAGACTATTTATTTATTTATTTTTAGAGAGAGTGTGAGTGGGAGGAGGAGCACAGCGGGAGGGAGGGTGAAGGAGAAGGAAAGAACCTCAAGCAGACTCCATGGTGAATTCGGAGCCTGATGTGGGGCTCCATCTAACAAGCTCGAGATCATGACCTGAGGCAAAACCAAAGGTCAGACACTTAACCTACTGAACCACCCAGGCGCCCTATATTTTAAGATTTTTTAAATAAAAATGGAACACCTCAAGTAGCTATGATTGTGACACAGAGTTTGTTCACTCACATTAACCGGATCTTGAGAGTTTTAGTATCCATAGGTAATAGGAATGATTTTGAAAATACAATCTGAATCCATAATTGGTAAATGAATTTAGATTGAATACTTTTAATAAACATATGATGAAAATATAAGTGGGCACAGAAATCATTTAGATAAGTTAATGGATTCAATCAATATTCTGCGTAAAAGTTCTAAAACATGTACCATGGGTCTGAGATTTGTCCTTAATATATGAGAATAATTTCAGAGAAAATATAATACCAGGACTTCCCAGATTTATAATCCTTCTCTGAACGGACATTGGGGCTGAACCATTGTGTCATTTCTCCTGTTCTTACGTAGCACAGAGTAGCACTTCATTCCTGCCTTATTTTTACCAAAAATCAGTATCTTTCCCACACCTCTTGCTTTCTGAAATATCCATCTCTTAGACTCCAGTTATCTCTTCCTCAACCAGCAGCATCTTGGAGTGAAAGAAGATATTTCCAACTTCAATTCTTTTTATATCCTTTGCAATCTAATATTACTTATGGTTCAGGATCGGTCCAGCTTTTCACAATGAGGTTTGTAGGAAAGATACTAGCAGATATAACCACATTGTACACCAGCCTAGAAGGCACAGATTTACTAATTTCACTTTAAAACATTCATTTTCAAACAGCTGGGGAAGAGAAACACAAACACCTTCATTTTAATAACTGCCTTGCAAAAGTATTTATTCAAGTTTTCTAGAGAGACCGAGTTGAGGATGACATTCATTTTCATAAACTGCTGAAGATTCAAGGGTCTGAATCTGTCCTTCTGTACATTTGATTCTTGCATCTCACTATGGCCATGATAGGGATATCCTGAGGCAGAGACAGAGCTGAACACTTTAAGGCACTGACCTTGCCCCTAGACAGACACGGTTCAGCACCTTGGACCAGCAGCTGAACTGATTTGCATGTATCTTCCTCTGGAAGCAGTGGGCAGCTGGCCACATCTTATGCATATTAATCTATTAATCTTGCATGGCACATCCATCTTCTCATGGGCAACAAATAGACTTTTAAAACATTTTGGTGCATCAAGCAAAAAAATCATCCTACCATATTCTTTAAGGACTAATGAGAGTAGTAAGTGATATATTTGATTTCTGAAGTTGTCGGGAGTGGGAAGGTGTTGGGGAGCTTGCCCTGCTGGAAGGAGGAGGATATATGCTATTCTGTTGGAGCAAAACAAAATGCTTTACAGTTCTCAAATTTCCCAGGAGGATCACCATTAAACCCTGGAAATTATGTTTTATCTACATCATGAGACGGGAGTAAGGGCAGAGTGGTGTTAAATGCTTTCCCTTTCAAGAAAGTTTGTAGCATTTCAAAGCCTTTGGTGTCTCTAGCTCAAACTAAATCAGTACAGCCATAAAAGTGTACCTCCTCCCCCACAAACCTTCACACTGCCTGTTTTAAAACCTACTGCAATGTGTAACATGGAGAATTTAAGACATTTTATGTGTTTGGACAATGAGCTTGAATGCAGAGCTTTATAAGACTAGAAAGGTACATGAATTAATAACCTTATAATTTTATTGACTAGGTAAAAAAGGTAGAGGTATGGACCATGGCAAGAAAATTCATGACTGAACTTTAAATCACTGATTAAGGGCTGTCCCTCTCACGTGAAAGCAAAGCGCGGACATAACCTATGGAGAAAAGAATAGGTTGTTATTTGTGGATTGATTTTAGCACAAACTTCCTAAAACACTTTTATCTGCTTAAACCACATTTCCCCCGAGTTAACTTCACACTAGTGAAGTAAGAGATAAGTTTGAAGGAATAGTGAAATGTAGTCTTTCCTTTTAATTAGGAAATATTTCTAACATCTCTGAAAAAGGGTTGAGAGAAGCTAGGCTTCTTACTGTCCTCCCTCCCAAAAATCTGCCTTCCTGTCCCATTTAGATGTGCCTAGCCTTCTCTTTCCCCCACTCTGCCATGCAACACACTCAATGAGCAAACCCCACACCTAAGGTTTATCTTATACCTTTCCTTATATTGGTTCCCTTCCATGGAATTCTCTTCTTCCTTAAATTCAATTCACCCTTCACTTCTCTCTGAGGTTTTCTTAATCATAATCAAGGGTACACACATCCAATATCTATTGACTACCCTCTATACATAAGCCACAAGTGTTTATTTGCAATATACCTATTGTAAAACAAGACTTCAAATGATATATGTATTATGTATAGACATTATCCACACATACATTATACATAATGTTGTATAGACATACATACAGAGAGAGGGAGACAGCCAGAAAAACAATTCTTCCTTTGTATTCTTCCTAGCACTAAGCTCAAGAAATACCATGCTATCATACAAATAAGGTCCCTGTTACCAAGCCAGGGGTTTCTCCTAACTAAGGATCAAGAGGCATTGTTATATTTAGATGACCCAGAAAATGAAACAAAAATCTAGCAAACTCACACACACAAAGACACACACACACACACACACACACACACACAAAAGATATTTTTCTGTGATATGTTATTATTTGAAAATTGAAATGGGGAAGTATTTAAGGTTAAATTATATTGAAATTATGTTATTAATGTAATGTTTCAAATAGTAGAAGGTTAGAATGTTAAATGTACTGGTGGTCACCACCAAATCACAATGGCAAGAGGTTACTGGGAAGAAGGAAACATTGGGATTATGGGTGTGAGCCTTTCTTTATATATAGCCCAGTTGAAGCTATAAAATGTTAGAAAAGCTATAAAAATGTTGACATTTATAAATCATTTAGTTTTTCTCTTACATTGTATCAAATGGGATTACAGTGCTTCTTGTGTTGCAACAGCAATACCAAAGGAAGCCTGTAGCTAATAAATGTGCTTATCTCCATCTTTACAATGCACTAGACAGTGTGTGTGTGTGTGTGTGTGTGTGCGTGTGCACATGTGTGTCTATGCATGTGTTTGTGATGGGGAGTGAATTTTGATTTCTAAATCTTTATTTACACAAATTTGAATTTAGCCAAAACAAACAAAGCAAAACCTCATTGTGTAGCATCTTAGACTGCTAATCTTACTGGCAAGAAAAGGAACCATGCAGAATTGGAACAATCTTGGGGAAAATGTGGAGCTTGGAAATTATCAAGCTGCTCTGTGACGTGAAGCAGCGGAGGACAATGTAAGCAGGGCTTCTATCAGATGATATCTTCTACTCCGTAGAACATGTTATTTAGTTCAATTTTTTGAAGCAAATTATGGAGAAATTGTCAAATATGCCATTTGCCTTCATTTCATAACAGTAGAAAACCACCGTGAGATCAGATGGCTTCTATTCTCATGCTTTAGTCACCACCACAAATGTCCTAAGAGAAAAACATCCATTTCCATTTGAAAAAAGATGCTTTACTGGAAGGACATATTGGAGATGGAATTCTACTGGAACAGTCTTAGGAAAGTATTTATTCTTATTGATTTCCCTGCAGGCATGAAATCCAGATACCTATAAACACTGAAGAACTATTTGGGCATTTTTGTTCAGAAGAACTTAACTGTGTTCTTTGACATAGACCTAGCCTCATTTTGCAAAGTGAGATGTGAGGACTCTTTCTCCATTTGCTAAGAATAACCTCACTTTTGTAAGTCTTGGATTTACCAAAATCAGTTCATCAAAATTTGCTGTCATCAAAGGTAAGGTTGTCATGGATTGTCTAAAGGGCTATGTCAAGTTGTATGTCAAAGATTGTATGAAAATTTTAACTTTTTTATTTTGGCAAATTTAAAAGTAATTGAAATTCACTTTTAGTGTAATTGAATCTGATATTTTATTTTACTTGCATAGTTTTGTTATATGCCTTTCTTCAAAAAATTTCCATTTTTTTACAAAGAGAAAGAATATAGGTACAAAATTAAAACAAAAAAAGATAATATTTATGACAAAATAATTTGAATTTGTACTTATATATGTCATAAATGCTGATATGTATTCATAATTTTTACAGCAAATCTTTTTTTTAAGATTTTATTTATTCATTTGAGATAGAGAGATACAGAGAGAGAGAGAGAGCATGACAGGGGAGAAGCAGACTCCCCGCTGAGCAGGGAGCTGGATGCAGGGCTCCATCCCAGGACTGGAGATCATGACCTGAGCCCAAGGCGGATGCTTAACCATCTGAGCCACCCAGGCACTCCTGTATTCATAATTTTTTAAAATAAATGTATAAGTGAGAAAGAAAAGGCAGTTCTTCCTTAAAATAGAATTCCATAAATAAATGTAAAAGGAAAGAGGGAAACAGAAAATCACCATAAGACAAACACCACAATAAAAATTGTCACAGATGAGTTCCACCAAAGGGTCTAAAATTAATGGATAATGTTTAAGGTAAAATGATGTGCACATTCTCAAAATAGTTCCCCCAATGATTTCATTAAGTACAGTGAAAAAAATGATAACATTACAGTAGACAAACCCACCTTAATCATTTACCAATAGATAATATACATTGGTTTCCATCTTACTGGGGAGAAGTTCTTATCTTTCATCATGAAATGAAAGTTGATCCCAAATTTTAAAAATCACTTCTCTGAAGACTTAAGAAAACTGTGTTCAATGTTTGACTTTATAGAACAACTTTTCACATTCCCCAACACCTCCTCATCTTTCCCACAGCTCTAACCTTTCTATAAAAGTAATATCCTGTGTCTGACCTTGTGAATTATTGAATGTAACCCAAGGAATAAACTTTGTATTTTATATTTTTAATTTCCCAGGATAAGGGTCTAAAAAATATGTTTCCTGAGAGAAGACCATGTGGATCTAGAAGAAATATTCTTATTGTTGCAAAAAAAGTAAATTTAACTACAGATCAGAACTCCTCGCTTATGGTACTGGCTCTACCTCCAATCTGCTATTTAACCAGTGAGTCTCTTAGGCCTTTCTGTTCTACTATGTAACTGCCAACATCTTGTAACTCTCCAAAGCTGCAGTTTCCTGTCTATGAAGAAGGAATAACACCTAATTTGCTCATTATTGTGAATAACAAATGCAAGATATGGAAAAAAGTAGAGTCCCTGGAAGTGGCAAGTGATAAGTAAAGCTGTTTATATTTCCATTTGGTATTCTTAAAGATAAAATAAGTCAGAGACAAAATTAATTAAGGGTGGGAAGACATTCTAGTCACTCTTCAGGTACATTTGGCAGCGCTTGGTTGACTACAAGAGGACCAGCAACCAGTCTGGGAATATGCTAAAAGAGGAAGGATGTTTAACCTCAGGGTGAAGAGTTTTCTGTGGCAAACCTGTTCCTGGAACAAGTGGAGTGAACTGGGTGCTCTGGTGTGGTCAAAGTGTCATGATGACCCTTATGGAAGTGGCTGCCATGGAAGGCAATGTCTTAGTTCTCCCTTTCAGTGTTTTTTTTTTTCCTATCACAATCAAGAAATTGGCCTGGACTCATGCTACTGTGTCATTGTCACTAAATCATCATCACTGAATTTATTGGGTGTCATCGCTGGCATTCTCCTTGAAGATTTTATCCTCATAATCTGTTTTGTTGTCTGGTCAAGTAGTACCTGATCATCTGTTGTACCGTCCGTTAAGACACCCTGAAAATACAGACTTGATGACTGATATGTACTCTTCCAGTGAGGTTTGATGCCTTTTCCAGTAAACAAAATCTCCTGCTTGAAGATCATGAAAAAATTATAATACTGGTGACAATAATGGTATAATATATGATTCTTTTGCATTATTTTGCCATGTCTGCATGTCAAAGAGTAAAATCTAGGACAGGCCGTGAAATACCTCCATACATCTGTCCTCCAATCACAAATTCATATGGGGATAACTCATGAGCCCACAAAAGTGTGGACTGGATGGCCACAACAGCAAGGATGTCTGAGTTTTGCTAGTCTCAACTCAAGAATGCCATTGGTTCTTTTAACCTTTCTAGAAGACTGTGGGTGATAAATGTAGTGCAGTTTTTGAGTAACAGGAAAGACTATAAATTTATTCTGTCATAGTTCCTATATAATACATGCCTCCATTAGTTAAATAATAGTTTGTCTGCCCCAAGTTGGAATTATAAAAGAAAGCAGCATTTTAGCAATGGTGAGAACTATAGCTTTTCAGCAAGGAAATGTTTCCACTTAGCCACAGTTGACATTTGAAGTACTTACTAATATGTGAATTAATTGATATAAGTCAGGTAAGCCAAAGTCGTAGTATTCTTAGTTTGTTACTGACTAGTTGTCTGTCGTTCTGAGGCTTAGGAAAATACCCAATAATGGCTTTTAATTATTCCTAGGACCATGGTTTAAATTCAATTGTGAGGACATTCTAGGCTCATGACCTGAGTTGATCCATAAAAGGAATAGAGGTGGAAGAAAGCTTGTGAGGAAAATTCTTAGGAAACAGAGAGGGAAAAGGCAGTTCTGAAGGGCTGCAAGAGGAAAAGTACAGGGTACAAGGAAGTGTGAGGTATACAAGGGGGTGTGGTTTTAATGGGGGAAAGCTGTCCCTTGTTTAATATCATCAAAATCTTGTCTAACCTCAGCCAAAGAAGGTTAGAGAGAAGCTTCTCTTAGAGAGAAGCTAATTTGGAGTTGGAATTTTACTTAGAAGCTTCAATATACCAATTAAAAATTTTGCTCATTGGGCCACCTATGCAATTTTATTCCCCTTTTTTTCTAAGATAGCTCTCACATGAATAATATTTGCTAAATGAAATGCTCCCCAAAGTGACATTGGAGACCCATTTCACTGGCATTCTCTAAATGGCATTGGTGAAATTCTGCCATTTTGAGATATAGGGACAAGACTTAGCATTGTAATATAATTACATATAGATAGCAGTCTTCTCCGAGGTGGAGGACGTTTACATTAAGAAGAACCCATGAATGCTGCCCACAGTCAGTGGAAAGTAGTTGCTTGGTGTGTTTTGTGTCCCAAACCCTTGTACTAAAAGTTAGCTGCCTCTAAACACAGATTTGACAATTTATATCCCACCCTTCCCCACCAGTGGAAAATAAAGGAACATTCTCTGGATTGAGAATAAGCTCTTGGGATGAATAGTCAGAATAGGAGAAGAATCTCATCCAGTTTCATTGGTGTTCAACAGCAAAGTTGGTTTTGGTTGTTTGTTTTTTTTTTTTGGTTTTTTGGGTTTTTTTACCCTCAGAGGACACAGGTCTGAGAAAATCACAAAATGCTCAGCCTGGGAGTTGGTTGGAACAACAGACCCATGCCTTGAGACTGTCTTCTCCTTGTGACTCTACAACATTTAAAGGTATAGCAAGCAGACAAATTACCAAGGATGTAAACCAAAACAGGAATCTTACAATAAATGCAAATACCAGGAACAGCAGAGGAACTCTTATTCAAAGAGAAGACTTACTGTTTTGGGCAATTGAAGGAGCAGTTGTAGCTTAAGGGGCCTGGGTGGGTACGGCTCCCGCTCAAGAGCCCAAGTCTGCATCACAGGTACATCTGGCAGGTTCCAAGAAGGGCATTGAGACAACTGTCAAAAACAACAGTAAGACAGTAACAAAATCAACAAAGGCTATATATTTATAAACCAGTGTACCTGTCTTCTATCACCTTCATTTCAACAAGGGTTCAAAAGCGTTAGAAGGGAGAGTAACATTTACAAGGCCAAAAAGAAGAAATACTGAGACCATCTCTGATTGGCAAGTGTTCTTGGCAATGGGATTTTTACAAGTGGGGAAATTTTCTGATTGGTGGTCCGGAACATCCGGCTGCCCATGGTTGGCTGCAAGAAAGCAAGTAAGCAGTTTGTGGACGTTTCAAAAGAGGAAATAGTGTTCAATGATAGTGCAGAGGGTTTTCTGTACCCAACCATTTCTTGGAAAAAGTAGGGGTTGATGGGATGCTTTTTTGCACTGTGATTGTCTTTATAGGGTGGGGAATGGCTGTGATGCCTGGTAGTTTCTCAGTATCCTATAACTGTAATATTATATATGGTTATAGAGAAGTTAACATTCAAAATCTCAACTCCTTCACTGAGGATAATTAGAAAATGCATATTTCTCCTTTTTGGGGGGGCTATATTCTTCTTTTTATCTGATGAACTTTTATATCCTCTCTAAAGTTGTCCTTTGGATTAGATTTTATATGAAAAGAAAATGCTGATCTGATTTTCAAGACATCTGATTAGATCTTGCCCATTTCTAGGAGCTTGTTCAGACTTTTCAAAGAGAAATATTACTGAGTTCTAAAAAATCCAATGGCCACAGCTACTTGCCTGGATGCCTTCCAGCCCACTTCCAATTAAAACCAACCTGATCATAAATAAGAGACTAAGCTTTGTTAATGTGCTCACTAAATACTCCATCTTAAAATGATGTACTCTGGAGGCTATATTTCTTGGACAGCATATGCCTTTCCTGAATGATGAGGCCCCCAAGTATAATGTCACAAAATGATTTATTCGTAATAGTATTTTACATTTATTATCATTTTACAAAAACTTTTTTTTTTGCTGTTTTCCTAAATAAACTGAGACTTGCTTAAACCATTTCCTTTCATAATGTTCAACATAATACCACCTATCCCTGGCAAAGAACAATATATGGGGAAAAAATAGTGTCATTTGAATTTTTTTTCTGTTGTTTTTCTCCTATATTAATTTGATATGATAATTGGCTTAGTCAACCTGACAAAACAGATGACTACCTTTAGGATTATTTGTTTTCTTCTCTTCTTTTCTTTTCTTTTCTTTTCTTTTTTTCTTTCTTTCTTTCTTTCTTTCTTTTTTTTTTTTTGATTGTTTTCTTTAAAATATTCCACTACATCATACTTTTTACATCTTAACAGTTGAATTCTGTTTCTCTATTCTGTGTCTGGGAACTAAGTTTCTGCAACCAAATTGGAACAGAAACTTTCTCTGTGGTAGGATTTTATTGAATATGGGCAAGTGCTTATAGCCATTATATTTTTCCTCAGAGGGAACCACAAATTTCTATTTGCTAGCGTTTCATTTTTCTTAGTTTAAGGTTTTGTTTCCTTTTAAAAATACAAATACTAGTTGGAGAAGTAATGGTTTAAGAGAAGTCATAGTTCAGGGATACACTCTGCAGCCATACTGTCTGGGAACATACCCCATCTTCTCTTTGCACTAGTAGAATACTATTCAATATCTCTTTAAGTGTCCTCACCTGCAGAGGGTACACACAATTTTTCCCTATATGATAGAATGGCTGGGCTAGTGAATGCATGTAAATACACATGATTCACATAAATTTTTCTAGAACAGTGGCTGACGTGTAATAAGGGTTTATGGTGGACATGAATATTATTCACTAGTATTTCTAGTTCTCCTTCTTCCAGTATAAACAGAGGACTGTGCTTATCCCTCCCTGAATTTAGTTGTGGCTGCATAACATTCCTTGGCTAATGAAATATAAACTCAAGCGAAGTATGTCTTTTACAAGCAGATGTATCTTAGAACCAACGCAAGAACCTCTCTTTGTAGCAATCATTGTAATATACATATTGGCACGCTCTACACTATAGAACCAAGATGACCTGGAAAACTGATGCAAGATTGGAGGTTGGCTACCCTAAAGAGTTACACAGTCCCACAGCAAACTGGGAGTGAAGAATTTTTTTTAGTTAGGTACCTAATATTTAGGATTGTTGGTTCTCACAGCATAACCCAGCCAACCTTAACTACTATTCTAACAAATATAAGCTACTATTTTTATTTACACAATAGATTTTAGGAGGAGAGAGCAGATAGAAAGGGATGGACTTGTGGATAAGAAAAGATAACAAAAGGAGAATTTAAAGTCTGAGGCCTTCAAACATGAATCTCCTTCATATCAGAATAGTTTTGAATGCTTAAGTTACTTCATTTCTTTTTCAATTATGTTACTTAATTATTAATCAATCAATCAACCAATCAACAGAAATTACTGGTCATGTTATGTGCAGCATTTTCCTCTGCCCTTACTAGATTTTTTTTCTCTACTTATGTTCACTAAAATTTCCTTCTTGTCTCAGGTTCCTTCACTGTTTCCTCTCTGTCCTTTCCTCATCAAATTCATAATTGTAGGGAAAATCTACATTTAACTTTATTTCTAGATGAAAAAAATAATGTCCTACTCACAAGAACAGCAATGGCTTACTAGTAACAATAACACAAATTTCAAACACCTTAACCTGTTACATAAGGTCTTTCAAAATCAGACTCCCCACTTGCCTCTCAAACATATTTTCAATTATACCCATTCCAAGTCTTTTCACCTGAACTCACAACACCTGACACATGTTATTCAATGATAGCCAAATTCTATTCTACTTCATGCTGTTGCTTGTTTTAATATCTTACATGGCACACATTTAATTTTACTATCTAAGTAAACTAAGTAAACTAAGTATATTAGTATAATATCACTTTGCATGTTTTATCATGCCTAACACACTCTCTTGTTTTTAACATTTTTTAAATTTAAAATATATTCCATACACTTACTGAATGAACAAATTAATGTTAATTTATAAATAAGAGAATGAGTGGATATAAAGGTTTTCAGAAAGTCCTCTAACCACAATAAAAATTCCATATTGTTTTACCAAGTTATCTCCCTGATTTAAAATTTAAAACATCATATTCCTTTCTTTTCAAATTAGAAATGATTGTGGGGTAATATTTAAATAAAAGACTCTGCTGAAATGGCCAACAGTAGGAAGATTAATAAGTAAAAAAAGTACTGAGATCACAGAGCTCACTGAGAAATAAGGTAAGACACAGTTCCTTAAATTTCAAATCCTAAAGTCACAGTGATTCAAACTGAGGTATGTTCATTGATCCATTAGTCAAATACTTGTGTGTTTAACAGCATGGCACATAGAACCTAAGGGTTTTTGCTTCAGAGTTGGTGTTCTCTCAGTGATATAATATCTTCTTCTGTAACTGTCTCTTCTTGAGTTTATAGTATGGATTATATTTGACAAAGCCAATGATTCATTGATTTATAACAACCCTGAGCAGCTAACAGGGAGAATTTTATTCCCATTTTACAGATAAAGAAATAGACACAAAGAGATCAAAGCTATTTATCTGAATATCCACAATTTCCATCAAATATCTTGATAAGTACAACCATTCTTCTGCAACAGGCCCATTATGTGTTCTAAATTGTCATTTTGCTTGACTTTCCATGAGGAATTATAACCATCTCAGGAAAGATTCAGCTAGTGGAAGAGCAAAACTAAGCATGAAGGCTGCCCATCATGACCATTATTTTACTATTAAAGAAATTAACTAGAGGAAAGGTAAAATTTAAAGTACTATATTGTATATTTATAGTACTTCGGGTTTATTTGTGAGAAATGTTTAATCTCCAGCTGTAGGTCACCGAGCAGAATAACCATGACTGCCTCCCCTACCTCTTGATGAACCAATGCAGACTCATTGAATAGCTGGAGCAAGACAGAATGAGTAAGGCAATTCTGCTGCAGCAAAAGTGATCAAATACAATCTGAAGACAATTGTGAATAATCTCTTTTTCTTCGAATCAATCATGCAACTGTTCCTCTCTATTAGCTCATGTAATTGAGAGTCAGATGTATATGCAAAGAATGACTATTTCAACACTGAAATTCAGATTTTTCTCAAGTTATACTGTTTTGGCTAGAATAAAATAACCACACAGAGTCACCAACACATGCATAATAAAGAGCAGTCAAATATCAATTAGACTTAATGACTTAACTTGGCCTTCCTTCAATCCTTTCAATCCCAAGTATTTAGTCACTGCTTCCAAAATCCCAAGAAGGACGTGGAAGTATCCAATCCTCAGTGGTATTAAAGAATAAAGAAGAGAATGTTTTACTCTGAACGTGTTCTAAAATTATGAACTTCAGACCATAGGCATTTAAAAATATTTATGACTTTTTTTTCAACTTTGCTATTGCTTTATCTGTCCTCTTACCTTCAGGTTACAGGATTTCAACTTCTTGTTTTTAATTTATTAAGACCAGGTTAACACTCCTTCAGTCAAGCACATTGTGGGTAAAAAACAAACACTCCTAATACATGAAAATGATTAATTATAATTTAGTCAAGAGAACTATGCTTTCAACAAAGATTCTTCTATCCATTTCAAATTCAGAGAGATTTATTTATGTTTTCTTGATTTAATTGGCAAGTTCCACAGTGCTTCAAAAGTTTAAAAATGAAAGGAGGAAAAAAAAAGAAAAAGCAACAGCTCAAGGATGATTTTGCATAACTTCACACAACAAGCATGTGTTTGTAAGATCAATTTACAACAGGGACCACAGTACCTACCTAACTTGGATGACTTCCAACCCATTTCCAATTAAAACTTACCTGATCATAAATAAGAGATAAAAGCTTGCTAACCAGTACAGTAAATAATAGATCTTAAAAAAAATGTATTTAGGGCTATGTTTAGAGACAGTAAATTAATTCCCTTTAGGTCAGAAAATGTTAGGAGGGGATTTGAGGCCAGGATTCCCAGGAAGCCAGCAGAATAGTATCTTTTTCAGCATTGACTCTGATATTTTGCAATGTGAATTGCTGAACCACTAAGAAGTTTACAGTGTGGGCTGTACCTGCCAGACACTGCAATGAGGCAGCTATTTTTCAGCCCCTATGAAAGGTTCAATAAATGTAGTTGCCTGGCAGTAAGCAAGTTTAGAGTGGACAGCATGATATAGTATGGTCAAACTGGGCAGGAGCCCTGCACATATTGACTGTGATAGGCCACGGGGTCCTTGTATTTTTGATTTCCTATTCAAAAGAGCAGTTCTTATAATTTTCATGGGAATGCTATTAATGACAAAGACCGAGAGAAGAAATACATGGGGAAAACCTGCCTTCCTCCATATACTGGAAAATAGTTTTGGAAGCTGGAGGAACAATGAGTATCACAAGGAAGGAACAGAAAGGATGGGAGATTTTACAACATCTACATCCTTCCTATTATGGGTGAATTGTATCCTCCCAAAAGATATATTGAAATCTTAACCCCAGTACTTGTGAATGTAACCTTCCCTATTTGGAAATAGGGTCTTTGCAGAAGTAATAAAGTTAAGATAAGGACATTAAGGTAGGCCTTAATCCGATATGATTGGTGTGCTTATAAGAAGAAAATTTGGATATAGACACAGATACAAAGAGAAAATGGCTGCATGAAGATGGGAACAAATTGGAGGTAGGGTGCCACAAGCAAAGGAGTGCCTGGGGCTACCAGAAGCTGGAAATAACAAGCAAGGATCCTCCTGTAGAGACTTTAAAGAGAGTAGGGCCCTATTAGCACCTTCAGTTCTGACTTCTAGCCTCCAATTCTGTGAGATACTGAATTTATGTCACTTTAAGCCACCTACTTTGTCCTATGTTGCTATAGCAGTCCTATAAAACTAATGGAACTTCCTTTAATATTCTACAGAATCTAGAAAGACTGGCGTCAAGACCCACCCTATTTGGTTGGAGGATTTCAAACAGTATTTCAAACCAGAAGCTTGGCTCATGTGGTGATACCACTTTAGAAACACTGTAACAACAGGTCAGCAACAAACAACATCCCGGCCTGATATCTTTATTGAAAGACTTGTTGCTCTTTCATCTTTTTCCAACAGGACTTGACAATTGAAGGCAAAGAACTGGATATTCCTGTATCAGCTGGAGTGTTATCTTGGAAACATAAACTTGTATGTGTTTCAAATCAAGGGAATTTAAGATAAGAAACACGTTACACAGAGAAACATGTTGCAAGAGCTAAATGCAAATCAGAGGACAGTGAGGCAATCCAGTCACTGGCATCAGTGGAAAACTGCTTCCTACGTACTCTAGGCCTGAGAGGACAACTGACAAGCTGGTGTTATTGAAGCTGAGGCTACCCAGTTGAAGCCAGAGCCACAGAGATTCTGCCTGCTAGGAGATGGAGCCAGGGACGGAGTGCCAAAGGAGATAGACACCAACTGCTTATTTCCTCCTAGCTATTGACCTCTGGTTAGTGCTTCCCATTGGCCAAACCTACTCAGTATACAGTCAAGTTTGGTAAACGCAGTCTGTAGGCAGACTCCATAATAAGAATGAAATAGGGGAAGAGGCAGGGGTTGAATATGACAGCAAATGAGCAATGAAAGTACATTGCCTCTTCCGTAATGGTCTTGCTGGCTATTTTATTTCCATATAATTTATTCAACAAATATTTTTTGAATGCGTACTATATACCAGGGATTGGCAATTTCCAGTCATCAGGGGAAGAAAAGAGAGAGAGTATATGCTCTCATAGATTTTAATGTCTAGTATAGAAAGTAGACATTAAACAAATAAATGCCTAACAAACAAGGTGAACAAAGTTTATGACAATAAAAAAAAGGATACTCTGGGAGTGGAGATATCTATATCATCTATATCTATATCTATATCTATCTATATCTATAAACCTGCTTACTGCCATATAGCTATATATATATATATATATATATATATATAATTGGTTCTCTTTCTCTGGAAAACCAGTACTAACATAAACCCTTGAGGTGTTTAAGAAACTGAAGGAAGGCCAGCAAAATGCCTTAAGTGTTGTAACAATAGCACTCAGAAGCACAAGATGATTCTGATGAAGTACATAAGGCCAAATCATGCAGGATCTGTGAGCGGTGGATGGCTTCTGGGAATGGCTAGCAATCCCTGTGTCGACGGATGAAAGATTACTCCAAACTTTTCTGTGAAAGAGAGAAGGCAAGTCAACGTTCAGAGGCTAAGGACCTTTTGCTCCTCTTTGCTCCGGCTTTTATTGGTCCTTCAGGATAATCACAAATCCTTATCACTGTTTCTCAAGCACATGATGTGTGGCAAGGGGTCTTACTGAAACTGGAAGGATCTGTTTACCCGGAAAGATATAATATACTAATTCGGGCATGTTCTAGGAGTGCTGCTAAATGTAGCCTAAGGGATATCTCTTAGATCACAGGGCAGCTGTTTGGGCTAGGAAAGTTTCTGGAAGGCAACTCCCCGAGGCATTCCAATGGCAGAGTGGTCACGTAGGCCTTGGCATTCCAAAGGCCTACGCCCTTCTCTGAAACCTTCCCTGCCCTTAGCGGCCTCTGTGTTACATTTTAAGCAAGCCAGGTATTGTGGTTCATGCTCTACATTAATCCCAACAGTTGGCAATCTGGATTTTATCCTACCCAAAACAGGGAAATAATTTAATAGTGTAAGCAAGGGAGTGAGGTGACCTGAAATCAATTTTTAAGAAATAATTCTGGATGCATTAAAGGAAAAAGAATTGTACAGGCAGGAAGTGGGAGTTGAAACAAAGTCAAATAATAGGTATTGCAATTGTCCAGTAGAGAATGATGGTGGGTAAAACTAGGGTAAACTAGGGTGTAAATATGGACAAAGTGAACAGAGCTGCAACATATTTTATGTAAAATTAATAGAATCTGATGCATCCAAATGAACCTAATATAATCAAATGCGTGTAGCCTTAGAGTCAATACATAGTAAAAAATTTCACATTTCTGCAAAAATTCTAGGATTACCAGTTCCTCACAAACTTTGACATGATTGCCTATGAGAAAGATAGATGTTATTTTTGTTCCACAGGATACTAGTTCCCCAGCTGATCTGGTCTATTTAATCCAAACATTAGTCTTATCAGTTGCTTTTCTTGGCTCAACAATTTGACTGCATTTTGTTTGCAAATTTGTAGACTTTTAAATAAATATTTGCTGGATATCAGTTTTTGATATATCATGTTATTTAAAGTAATATATTTTACATGCAGTGAAATTCCCCATTCCAACATTATATGAGCAAACATGCATTCCCATGTAATTTGACCTGAGAGGTAATAGAAAATACTCACTTTCACAATTCAGTAAGAAAAAAAATTGAGATTAGTATAGTCTACATAAGAATAAATAAAATTTCAGAAATCCTGTGAGATGAATTACCCTTAATTTTTTAAAACATTTTTATATTGATCGATACATTTTCAAATGGATGTCTTTTCAAAATCCTTCATTTTGCTAAATGTTTTCTATTCTTTTTTGTCTCAAGGTCAAAGCACAAAGGAAATACACAAAGCCAAGCGTGGGGTTCAGACATTGAGAAAATAATTTAGGAATGCAGCCAGCATCCTAAACATAAGTAATATAAATTCTGTGGTGTCTTATATTTCTCCCAACTGTATTCTACTGCTGTCTTCATTCTATGCTTGTTAGTCTGGTAGAGAAGTGTGGGAGGGGAGATGTTCTCTAATGTTTTGATTAAGCATCGGTCTTAGACAAACACTATGTCAAGGTAAGGCTCTCACAATTTTTCCTGCCTCTCCACCCCTGTGGAGCTAGGCTAACACATACCCTAATTCATTCTGTAGGAGAAGAGTTTTTCCCTTATTCCTCTTCCATAGCTCTTGTGGGTTTCCACCAGTGTCTTAAGACTTTTGTCTTTTAGGAGAGATAGGAATGATGATCCAGGCAGTGTTTCTTTAGTGGCTGCTGTTCCCCTTCCCTGACCAACTCCACAAACCCCAAGGGGAACTGTCTCAATATTCTCCCTGATCTTACCTGTGACTTCCTGGTAGGATATGCGGAATAAAAAGTCTTCAAGGGGAAACAAACCACCCCGCCCCCATGTATGTAATCCACAGAGACTTCATACTCTTCACTCTCTCTCACAGCAAGTCATTAAAAGTTGTTAGCTGAATTGGCCTATTTGGTTCTAAGTAAGCAAATACTCAAGATCTGTTTCTCCTGAGGCACCTTTCTTAGATTTAGGGTTAGTGAAGTGCCCTGCCATGTGAGTTCTCCAATGGATTCAGAAAAGCTATTATGGGCCACCTGGGTGGCTCAGTCGGTTAAGCATCTGCCTTTGGCTCAGGTCATGATCCTGGAGCTCCGGGATCAAGCCCCACATCCGGCTCCCTGCTCAGCAGGAGTCTGCTTCTCCCTCTGCCCCTCTGCCCTTTCCTGCTCTCACTCACCCACTCTTTCTCTCTCTCTAATAAATAAAATCTTTTTTTTTTTTAAAGAAAAGTTGTTACTTTGCAGTTTCCTCAGCTTTTTTCTTGTGTGAGGGTGGAAATGAGACCCTTCCTAACTCTATACTTCCAAGCTAAAACCAGAGCACCAGGTACTTTTTTAAATATCAATTTAGAGGACAACTGAAAGTGCTTGTAGGATCTGTTTTCAAATAAAGAATTGCTGGTACCCAAAAGATTCACATTTCTAGCCTTTTTCCCACACCCTCTCTTGTGTTCACATTTGAGAAAGCCAGAGATCACACAGCCAGGTACTAAAATATCCCTCCAAACACTTGCTTTTCCCTGTTCCCTGGTTGCTAATCTCTCTCCTCTCTGAGATGATGCAATGCTTGTCAGTCACCGTAATGGGGAGGAGAAGAACTGAGAGAGATGGTTTATCTAATGAGAGCAGAACTGCTTTTGTTTTGGCATCTTTCTTCTCTCCGATACTGTTTTGTTTTCTGTCATCACCTGATGACCTTGCAGTTCCTCTGATTTTCATTCATGTGCCACACACACAATTCTGAAGTGAAGACCAGAAAGGGTCTAAAGGTCAAAAGCAGTTTTAGTAACAAAAAATATATTTTTACTAAGAGTTTTCTCAGTCACAGACAGGAACTCAAGGGATACTGTAGATTTGGTCAGATAAGTATAAAACATTAAGGGTTTTATTTTATATTCTTTCCTATGAATCAGAAGTGGAATTGACTGAGCCAGTGTGGGTAAGTGTTTTGAGAGCTTTGCCCAGTAGTGAGGACAGACTGACTCTATGTCTTCTGTTTTCTCAACTTACCTGCTATGGGATCTCTGTCATTTCAAAACTCAGTGGTTTAGGTAAAGTATGGTTTGTATTTGCAAAAGGGAACTGGATTGTGGCTATTACTTCATTAGGCTCATTATAAGTTTCTTTAAAAATGGTTATTGAAATAGAAATTTTTTCTTTAATGTGAAATGGGAATCTGGCCAGAGTTGAAGGCAATTTACCCAGACCCTGATTTTACCTTTGGTTTAACCAGATGTGTGACCTCAGAAATGGACTTAATTATTCATTAACTCTGCTTCAAAACTGATCAAATGAAAAGAAAATATCTATCCTCTCTTTTCTGTGTCACACATCTTATTTCCGTGATGCTAGCAATCTGGTTGACGAGTAAAATTTGAAAAACACACCCATTTCACACACTGATTTATCTATCCAAATTCCTATTCAGTGAATTTTTAAGTTAAGGATTTTTTTTCTGGTATAGAGACAAAATCTTCACTGGCTATCAGAATAGATACCCAGTTTATTTCTTAAAAATTTTAGAGACTCACAATAAGGAAATTTAACCACTTTTTGAAAAATCTCAATCCCAGCCAAAGGAAAAGAGGAAAAAGTAATATAAATCAATAAAGGCAATGCCTTTTTTTTTTTTTTTTTTTTTTTAAAAGATTTTATTTATTTATTCGACAGAGATAGAGACAGCCAGTGAGAGAGGGAACACAAGCAGGGGGAGTGGGAGAGGAAGAAGCAGGCTCATAGCAGAAGAGCCTGATGTGGGGCTCAATCCCATAACGCCGGGATCACGCCCTGAGCCGAAGGCAGACGCTTAACCACTGTGCCACCCAGGCGCCCCAAGGCAATGCCTTTATTATCAAAAAATTGCAGTTTGGGAAAACTCAATGAGAACCAATAGTTGGAAATACAAATTGCTGCATTAAGGTGTTTTATACCTATATTGAATTTTCATAAGCAACTCAGAAACAATGGCCAATTAACCCTAAAATAACCCTGCCATTTTGAACACAGTCATTTCAAAAGCATTATCAGGATTATTACCTTCTGGTCTAAAATCTGGTTATGCCACTTAATATTTTATCTTTGATGGAACAAACTCACATTCAGAAGGAAGAAAAGTGAATAATGGGTGGAAATCATTTGTGTTCACAGTATTAAGGAATGGCACTTACAGATAAACTTACATGAGATAACCATGCTTTCTCTCTAGAACATCCACTACAAAGAAAACCTCTCCTTCACTTTGTACCCAAGCTATGATTGATGGGCAGTGCCAATCACTTCATGGCTCTTGTTGTTGTTTGCTGTCATGGCTGAAGCCCTGTGAAGTTTGTAATAAAGTGACAGGAAGGATTTCAGCTTGTTGGCAGTTTTCCTTAAATAAGGGGGGATCTAATGATAAATGGGACTTAAACTAGAGAAAATACCATAAACTCCAATGGGAATTCCTTCAAACCAAGCTCATATTCACACTGAAACTGTACTGAGGACAAGTTCTCAAGATGAGGAATCTTTTGGCATCTTTTGGCCGAAGTGAAATATTTTCTTGGCATTTTAAGAAATTTGATTCAGAAGCAAATACCCCATGATCTTTTTATATTCTAAAAGACTTATTTACTTGAGAGTCCATGTCCATTACTTATTGTACCAACATTAAATTAAAAAATACTTAATATTTATTAACCAACTATTAACTGAATATTTAAAATATATCAAGGACCTTGGTAAATGCAAATAAAACATTATCATTGTCATAAAGTATTTACTATCAAATAGTTATAACCTATATATAAGTATGTGATATGATACAAACACACTTATATGAGAGTACAGAATAGGATCCATTAATTCCTCCATAGAAAGTAGGAATATATCCATGGTCAATATTTGAGATAAACCATAAAAGTTTGGAAGAGTTCTCTATATAGTACATGGAGTGTGTATATTTGACCTGAAAAAAATTGTAATTTAAAATGTGGTGGCCAAAATTTGCATGAGTGAGGAATGATAGGTAAACTGATGTGTCAATAAAGGTTTATTGACCATATATAACTATGGTTTTCTAGATTTAAAAGTGTTAAATTTCATTGTCAAATCAAATGTCACATACTTTGTTCAGAGTTGGGGTATGAAAAAATAACGGATGAGCAATGAGGATGAAAAGTTAGTCTAGAATTAGATTGAGAAACATCTTGATTTTAATTCCACTAAGTTTTTAATGTAATTCTGCAGTTATAGCAGAATCACTGAACAAGAATTTTTGTCTTAATTGCTACTCTTTTCTAATATGAACTCCCTGCTCTTGTAAGTTCCATCAATGGAAAAAAAAAATAGCACCTACTACTCCAGCCTCTACTATAATTTCTTTCACCATGGCTTTGATCATATTTTTTGTCCTATTTACAATGGATTTTTTCTATTCTCAGGAAATCTCAAATCCTACTCATCTTGGGGCCTAGTTGAACCTCCAATTCAGCCTGAAATCTGGTATCTTCATACTTCTTCCAGAAGGTAGATCCCATCACCAGCATGAGCACCGACCAAAGAGTAGCTATGAAGAATGTGGCTAGAACTTGGACATGGGGACTGAAGTAAGTATGTGCCTGCAGAAGAAGTGTCACTTGCAGCACAGTCCAGAGCCAGGGGGCACAAAAAAGTGCAGGCTGCTACTGAAGATGGGCTGGTGTGCCCTCTCCCTGAGCCTAATATTCCCCAGAGCAAAAGGGACTCCGAGAATTCCATTCAAACCTGGCCTTTCAGTTTCTTATGGATGCTTAAAACTTCTAAAATGCTTAGATAAATGATACATGGGTCTTCATTTACATGATTGTCCTGGGACCTGAAAATATTATGTTGTTTCTGTGCACAACTGATAATGTATAACATTTATTCTTACCCTGTTTTATATGTTAATTTAGCTGATTCTATTATAATGTCTATTTTCCTCAAATAGAGTTGATATTCTTGGAAGATGGAAACTATACTGTTCAGAATCCAACAAAATAGTATCCATACAATTCTTAATCAATAACTGTTTTTACCGAACTGAGAAAAGTATTTTACTAGTCAAGAGCCTAATTGTACAATTGTACACTATGTGGAGGCTCTATTGTACTGGGAACTTTCCTTCTGTTTTATAAATGCATTGGAACATTTCCTATAAAGATTGCATCCAGAAAAATTACCTATTTGTTTGAAAAATAAACATAGCTTCTCTATTATCTTAGGGCACTGAAAGAGTGGAGAGGAATCTTAATAGAATGAATCAAGGCTTCTAAGTGTCAGGAGAATAGCACTTAGATTAACATTCTTTTCATTTTGATGGAATGAACATTTAGATTAGTAAAGACATGGTTTTTTATTAAAATTCAGCCTCATTATTCATAATACATCTTCAGTTCTATTAGTTCCATTTTATATAAAATAAGAGGAGCTAAGTACCTCTGTAGGGTCATTTCAGGGGCATTTTGAAGGACTCTTTCCAACAGTATGTCATACAGTCTAAAAATTTACTATTACATCCTTCTGTCAATTGTTACCTTTTCTCTGCTGTTTCCTTAAAAATACAAACAGACCAGAGAAAAATACACCATAATGTTATTCTTCCCTTGGCTTGGGGGTGTTTATCATATATTCTCAGTGAGGAAATGGGAGAGCAGTATGCTTGGGTTGCAGTATACAAAGGCAATGGCATCACAGGATATAAGGAAATGTATTGGTAAGTCCAAATCATCATGGTGTACTTGGTTTCAATCTCCGAGACTTAAATGAACAAGTAATACACATGCTTAACAATTAGAAGATAATTTTCTACAGCTATGACACAAACCCTAGCACACACGGTTGATGATATTATAGAGACTAAAAACAAGCATAATGCCTTATGATTAATATAACGAATATATAATTTCACAAGTGTGAGCAAAACAGAACAGTTGCCTTTCTTGTCTAGAGGTTACACTTCTGCTACTGCAGCCTAAAATCAGGATTCTCTTTTTTCATCTTGTTTCCCTGCCACCATAATTACCTGGCCCTCCAATTTTTTCACCAATGCCCCCAAGAAAAGATTGGCTTTGCTCCAGTTCCCAAGAATTATGGGAACTTAATTCTGTTTAAGGCAGTTTTCCAGTGATTTTCCTGCTTCTTCTCATTTGCCCAGAAAGACTTAATGTGGTCTCTCTTTTACATCTAGGATCATAAGTGATCATAGTAAAGGATTTTCAAGTTTAAGACAAAATCACATATTTTGATTCTTTAATGTTTCACTTAAAATTCATTGACACGGGGCGCCTGGGTAGCACAGCGGTTAAGCGTCTGCCTTCGGCTCAGGTTGTGATCCCGGCGTTATGGGATCGAGCCCCACGTCAGGCTCCTCCGCTATGAGCCTGCTTCTTCCTCTCCCAGTCCCCCTGCTTGTGTTCCCTCTCTCGCTGGCTGTCTCTCTGTCGAATAAATAAATAAAATCTTTAAAAAAAAAATTCATTGACACATTTTCATCAGCATTATGATGGTTAATTTTATATGTGAACTTATATAGGCAGTGAAGCCCATGTTCCCTGAAACAGTCAAGTTATTTTCCACCAGGGTTGATAGTTTATAAAAAAAAGTCTGTAAGCCTTGATACAGATTTACTCAGCCAATTATCCTAGATGGCTTCAAATACTGGAAATCAACTACAAGTACCACTGAATGATAAGTAGACCTGCCATCCTGCCTTATTTTACCCATAATGCTAGACTGAAGACTTTTTCATATGTTCTTCCTAGTGACTTGGAGACAAGGGATATGCTGTTTCTCTAAGAAGATATCTGCATAATCCCCAGACTCCTGAGTCCAAGCTACTGCCTGGAGTTTCATTCTCCATTACCATAAACCTAAATGTTGGCTCTTTCCTAAACATGTTTTACATTTGTCTTTCTCTGATAGTACTGGCTCTCTCCTACCCAGGTGTGTCACTATAGTTAGTTTCTACATTTGAGTAATTTTCTATATCACTACTTTGCCCCAGGAGGCAGGTACCATGTCAGGTCTTAAACTACCTCCCCATCCTTCCCTGACCTATCCTCTTACAAACAAGTTTAGAAGCAAGCGTAATGCATTGTGAGTAAAACAGAGAGCAGTATATATGCATTTTTAGGCTTTATTTTTTTAGAGCAGTTTTAAGTTCACAACAAAATTAAGAGGAAGGTATTAAGATTTCCTATACACTCTTTGCCCTCACACATGCATAGCTTCCCCCATTATCAACATCCTCTACCAGATGGTACATCTTTTACCAAAGGTAAGTCTACATTGACACATCATTTTCACCCAAAGTCTGTATCTTGGTGTTTGTACATTCTATGGGTTTGAACAAATACATAATTACATATATCTGCCATTATGGTATCACATAGAGTATTTTCACTGCCCTAATATCCTCTGTGCTTTGTCTTTTCATCCCTCCACATACAACCCCTGGCAATCTCTGATCTTTTTACCACCTCCATAGTTTTGCCTCTTTCAGAATGTCATACAGTTGAAATCGTACAGTATGTAGCCTTCCAGATTAGCTTCTTTCACTTTATAATATGTATTAAGTTTCCTTCATGTCTTCATGGCTCGATAGCTTGCTTTTCTGTGTGTTTAATAATATCTCATTGTCTGGATGTATCCAGTTTATCCATTTGGACTTACCAAAATGGACTTATCCATTTCACCCACTGAAAGACCTCTTGGTTTCTAAGTTTTAGCAATTATGAATAAAGCTACTATAAACAAATGTGCAGATTTTTGTGTGGACATGTTTTCAAGCACTTTGAGCACAATTACTGGAAAATATGATAAGAGTATATTTAGCTTGTAAGAAACTGCCATACTGTCTTTCAAAGTATCCATACCATTTTGCATTCCCACCAGCAATGAATGAGAGTTCCTGTGGCTCCACATCCTCTCCGGCATTTGATGTTGTCACCAACCCTGATTTTGGCTAGTCTGATGGATAGCAGTATATTTTTTTGAGAAGTATGTTTTGAAAAGCATGTTACACATTTGGTACACATTGAGAACACAGTCAACTAAAGGCTTTTTTTTGGGGGGGGGGAGAGAGGGACACATTGGCTTTTAACCCTTCTATATTTATGATGTGTTTTTGTACTTTATATTTCTATTTTAACGAAATGTTTTTGCTATGGTTATATTTTGTTTCGGCCAAGAGTTTCAGCCCCTCAAGAAGTTTTCTCTTCCTATACGTCTACTTACCCCTCCTACCAGGCTCCACACCTGGAGAAAGAATACAATACTTGGACTTAGAATCAAGCTACATGTCTACCACTGACTGGTTGTGAACATTCAAGAAGTTACTTCCCCTCTGGGAATTGGGTTTTCTTTTCTTTAAAAGAGGACTAATACTACAAACTCCACAGGGCCTGTTATCAAGGGTCATATGAGATAACACATTCTTAACACTGAGCAGAATCCCTAATGATAGTAAAAAGAATAATGAGCCAACAAAGTTATAATAATCAAAATAGCTTGTCTCCAAAACTATACAGTCCTACAAAATATGCGTTATTCTTTTGATTTTATATACAACACTTTATACTTCACCATGAAGGGGACCAGAATGTACCATCTCAAATCATACTACTTTTGCATAGGATTAATTTGAGGTGACGGTGACTGAGAAAGAGCGGACATAGGAAAAGCTCTCTAGCCTCCTCCTAATTGCCTAGAAACGGGGCATAAGTTTCCCTTTTGTAAAGGAAATTTCCATTTATAAAGGTGTCTTCTTCTCCTGAACCAACAATAAAAGAATGATCAGGAGACAACTTTCATCATCAAAGATGATATGTATTTGCATAATGAACTTTACTGAACAACCTGTTTACCATATATTTCCTACTCATTTTCCCACAGCCTCTTCCTTTTCCACACTTTGTTTAAATGGTATAAAATTCTCTGGGCTGATGGCTTCTTTGCGTTCTCTCTTTCCCTCTCTCTCTCTCTCTTTTCTTTTTTGGTGAAACTCCCATGTGCAGATGTAATAAATCACTTTCTCCTATTAATCTGCCTTTTATCAATTTGATTCATGGGCCCCACCCATTGAACCTAAGAGGGTAGAGATAGAGCATTTTCCCTTTCCTATGGTAGCTAAAACTTGCTACCTTTATGGGTTGTGTGGTTTCTATTTCCTTCCCAAAATTCAGATTCTTTCCGCTGACTTCAGTGCTTGCCCTTTAACTTCTCAACCACTGTTACCCAGCAAATTCCTGTGCCTTTCAAGATAAATTGCGGGCTTTGTCCATCCTGAATTCCTTCTCCCATCAGTCTGGGCTTAGTTAGGTATCCTTCATCTAGGATTAGAACACAAGGTTACTAAATTCTGCAAGGAGGGGAAAGAGTGTGGAAATGGAGTCAAAGTAATCTCAGAAGATTTTAGGGCTATAAAATCACAGATTGGATATTATATTGTAATTAAAGTCTAGTCTTATTTAGAGTTTTCTTACAGTTTCTCTAACAGCAATTTTACAGTATCAACATTTCCCATATTTTTGATTCCTAATTAATGTACTTTACATCACTCATTATGAGAATCCTGCATGAAAACTTTCTGTAATAAACAGGTGTGTCTGTATGAAATAAGAACCTGAGTCTTCCCCCATCCTGCCAGTACCTTGTCATTATTCAGAGGTTTTGACCAAGTCCTCATAAATGACTTTGTCTTTTCTTACTCATGTATATCTTTTTAAAAAAGAGTATACATTGTGCCTACTCAGTCTCTGAAGATTAGGAATTATTTTCTTAAGTGAGCATTAATGAAAGGAGAATGCATCATTCTTCATCAGCCGATGGGCTGAAAATTGCTGATGGCAAATGTTGTTAATAAAAACACATTAAATGGAAAGAATGTATTTGGCAGTTAAGTGAATGATTCTTAGTGGAAGAGAGGCCTTATTTGTTGGATGATTGGAGAAATTAACATTTATCATACACAGATTGGCATTAGAAATGAACCCAAAGAGGGTTGCTTTTCCCCCCTTCATTATACTTATAGATGGTGAACAAAAATAGCACCTGGGCAACAGCTAACCCGAATCTCATTTTTTGTCATTGTTGTAGCTATTTGTTTCAAAATGTTTTCCCCAGGAGAGCCAGCAATCCCTCCCTACCCTGAACTATCAAGTTGCAGACTACAAGTTTTCAATGGCAGCCAATCTGGAGAGTTGCATATATCTACCCCTAGACAGCTGCATTATGGAACTAAAAGAACTGCATCTAAATTCATGAGCCGATAAAAAGTAATCTGGCTAAAGTCTTTTTTTATACCAGAATATACAATGATAATCACACCCCCTTGAATTACAAATGTTCCATAACCATTGAAACTGGTACTGAGTTACTGACATTATTTGAAGTAATGACATAATAAAACACATTTTAAAAGACAAACCCATAATTTACTTACTTCTCGCTTAAAAAATGTTTCAGAAATCTTTTGAGATCATAATTGATAGAATACCATGATTTCATAGACCATCAAAAACTTGAATAGGTTTTAATAAACCAGGAGAATTAAAGCAGCACTAGCTTGCTTGCTAGCTATATTTATTCTCTACCTTCTTCTAGCCTTTTGAACATCTAAAATTACAGCTAAAAATTAATTAAAATGGATAGTGACCTGAAGCTTTTTTAATTAAGTTTTTTTTTCTAGAGGGAATGCAATAAATCACAAATATCTCTATTTTCTATTTAAAGTAATTTTTTTAGAGTAATATTGTAGAGGGTACCTAGTACAGACAGATTAAGCTCCACAGTACACAGAAACATGCATTCAATAAACTGGGATATAAGATAGTTGACAAAATGCATTTATAATTCCTCTTATGTTCCTATTTTCATGGCTAGAAACTCAAACTTTAGTATTAAATTATCTTTGGAAATGGCAAGTCATGATTTTGTATCACTAGCCAAAGGTTGTTTGGGGAATCTTTCAGTGGCTATGTTGATTTCACTGTCTGGCTGAGCTGATTAATTGTGCTGAAATATACTTAATAATTGTGATTTTTGGGGATTTAGTTTATAGTTTTGAGCTGGGAGTTTAATTTCAAACATTTCTTTCCTGTCATTCCAAATAAACCCAACTGAGCAAAATTATCTTCATGAGGTCTTTAATCCTTAAAGCATAGGTATGGTTATAGTGAATACGTGTCATGTTTATATGTCTTGACTCAAAACAATAGAGGGTAAGCACTTGACACAGTTGAACCTTGAAATTAAAATCTATGGTGTTAAAATTCCAGAATCCAAGATCTGTCATTAAAAAATAATATATATATATATAAACAAAATAAATAGATGGGGAAAGACATCATGTCCTTTGAGTAAGAAAAATTAGAATATGAAAGAACAGATTTCTTTTTTTTTTTTTAAGATTTTATTTATTTATTTGACAGAGATAGAGACAGCCAGCGAGAGAGGGAACACAAGCAGGGGGAGTGGGAGAGGAAGAAGCAGGCTCATAGCAGAGGAGCCCGATGTGGGGCTCGATGTGGGGCTCGATCCCAAACCGCCGGGATCACGCCCTGAGCCGAAGGCAGACGCTTAACCGCTGTGCCACCCAGGCGCCCCGAAAGAACAGATTTCTGTTCAAGCTCTACTTTGATCAGTGCCAAAGCAATAACTAAGTCTTAAAAATGTTCAAAGGCACCTGGTTAAATATGTCTTGAGAGAGGAAGGAAACAGAAACCAAGGTAAAGAAACCAAAGAGTAAGACATTTAGAGCCAAAATGAAATGAGCAAAATGTGAACTTAATGGGAGGCAAGAAAACAGGCAAGATACAGCAGAGACCTCAGATGGAGCGACCATCAATGCTGTCATTTACTTTAAGGAAGATAAGCTTTCAACTCCCATTGTAGACCATTTACTCTAGATTTCTTTGAGGAATACCAAACACTTTACTAAGAATATTTAAACATTACTTACCATAAGCTATGTAAGTAATATAACTGAAAGTAAGAAATAAAATGGAGGCCTCTAAAATCTAACCCAAACAGAAGGCATAGGAATGTATGACAGGAAGAGGTCTTAGAGACAAACCAGTCCAACTCTCCCGTTTTACAAATGGTAACTGAGCCTTAGCCAATGAAATGTATCTTAATATCAGAGACAGGATTAGAAATCATTTGGGGCACTAACAACCATGGAGTTTACAAATAACATCACACTCAACGTTTTTATACCATAATACAATTGCCCTCTTGTGTAGGCTGTCTCCCTACAAATAAATCATAAAATTTGTGAATTTCCTAAGCACTTGTCTCCTATTTATTTTGCATTCATCTTGGCTGGCAATGAGTCCAGTGATGGGCATACAGTGGAATTCTTAATTTCACTACTGTGAATGATTTGAAGGAAGACAGAGGACACTGAGCATGATAGGCGAAAACAGTTCCAGAATGTAATGAGCAGGAAACAAAACATCAAATGAGAAGGAATAAGGAGAAAAAATATGCTCATTAAATATAAGCATCAGGCTCTGGTCTAGTGTCCTGATGTTCCAAGTAGAATTTTTAAAAAATCGATCACATTGATTTTAAATCAAACACTTTGCATCACAACCTTCTACCTTCCTACCCACCTTCTAGCTCTGTATTTATCAGTCAGAACACGTTCTTAGATTGCAGTTGTTTTTTTCCTGTGGGAGTGGAAGTTTGTAGGTCTCTCTGATCTCCTTTTTCTGGCATGAACACATGGGCTCTCTGGAGACTGTCCCTGAGAGACAGAAGCAATGGTTGAGAGCACAGGCACAGGAACCTGAATCTGCCTGCAAAGCACAGCTTGTGACAAACTCGCTGTGCACTCTGGGACATGTTACTTTAAACTCAGTGCTTCAGATTTGTCACCTATAAAATGAGCCTAATAACAGTGCATACTTCATAGAATTGTTGTGCAGAATAAGCAATTTAATACTGATGGAGTTCCTAACATATTGTAAGCCTTCTACAAATGTTAGCTGGCATCTTCCAAGAACTCCTAAAATCTTCTGGCACTCTAAATGGAGACCTTAATTTCTGAAAACTTAGGTTTATAAAATAGCTTTTCTAGAATTTTCAAAAATGTCAGAAATTGGGAAGACAGACTCATATCTTCAAATATCTTGGTCCATTTATCAAGAGAGAGAAGGGGCAGAAATCATTTAATCAAGTACTTTTGTTTTTGTTTGTTCATTTGTTTTTGCCAGATGAAGGAATAATTCCAAGGACATTCATGACTTGGTTAAAACCACCCAGTGGATCAGTGGCAATGCCTCTTCCCATAAGATACAGTTTCTTCTCATGATCACAGTAAATTGCTGAATCCAGTATTCAGTTTTATTAGACAAAAGGGATTGAGTAAAACAAAATTTATGAATCAAGTTAAAATGAGATCTCTAGACTTTTAGGAGTTACAGAGATTGAGTTTTAATTTTATTGTGTTAATATGGAAAACCCTTAAAAAGCTTAGGTGTTTCTGGCTACCATGTGCACTGACATGGTACAGCCAATTGAGAGCCTCCCATGAACTTTATTGTACAAAGGATTATAATATTCTTTGTATAGGATTTTTGCATGTGAGATACAGAAAGTAAGAATTCTTTACACTTTATTCTTTAAGGATAAATTGAAACCCCACTCAATCCTACACAGATTGAGAGTTCTGTGGAATATAGATACAGCATACACAAAAAAGGTGAGGATTTGATTCTAGAAAACTTGACAAGGCAGGAGGCTTTTCTTTTTTTTTTTTACCCCACAAATAGAGGTATTCCCAAATCTATCCATTTTTATCTATGATTTGGGTCTCCTAAGATAAAATAGAGTGTTATACAGAGAAAGACTAATGAAAAGGGCCAGAGTTAAACTTTGAAACTTATTATTTTCTCAATTCCCATTGAAATGCCGATTCCAGGATTCTGTATCAGAGAAATTTATACTTTTGTGTATAAAGTTTAACAGACGCTTAATAGTTACTTGGTACACAGAACTTCGCAGAATATAGGAAGATGAAAGGAGTTTAAGGCAGTGGGCAAAGCATTGTGCAAATAGGAAATCTGAATTGTTGCAGGATTGCTAGAATTAACTCAATAAATGACTGACAACAATTTCACAGCTTCTCTGGGCTTCAGTTTCTCACTCTAGAAATTGAGGAAGTTGGATTACTAATGCCCATTTCAACTTTAATATGGCACAAAAGTTACAGTGGATGGAGCACACTGTAAAGAGCAGTGTATTTCAAGCCAAGAATTCTATTTCGGACCTTCTAACTAAATTATTGTTTGACCTTAAATCAGTTATTTAACTTCTACCAGACTCTTTTCTTCTCAATTACAAAATGAGGTGTTTGACTATTTGATCTCTAAAGTTTCTTGTAGGTATAAAAATCTATGATTCAATTCATGACCCTGTCCTCAAGGAGCATTCCATCCAGTTAAGGAGACAAGATAAGTACATAAAAAGGTCAATAGCAATATCAGCCAAAAATAGAACAGATGTCACAAGGCAATGGATGCCTTAATGCCAAATAAATGGGGCAGATAGTAAGTAATATAAATGTGAGGCAGGAGAAATCATTCTAGGTTGGAACAGTAAGACAATTATTCGTAGAAGAATCATTCTAGCTGATCCTTAAAGGGTAGATTAGGTCCACTACAAGCAGAAGCTGATGTGGGGCTGGGCATTATAGTGAGCAGAATCCCAAAGATAAAAAAAGTACATCCTGAGAGTGGAAAAAAAGACTATGTGGTGTCAAAAATGGTAATGTGACCAAGGCATTTTTGAAAATGGTGCTTTAGAAGGAATCATCTGAGAATAATACCCGGGATGAATATTTCTTTTCACTTCTTGATTAAACAATTGCCTATTGAGTAACTATAAGAAACTGGATTTTGAATGGGACTGGATACAAAAGGTAGAAGTTAGAACTTCATTTGTCAGTATTATTGGTAACACCTCTTAAGGGTTTCATGCATTGTTTCTTCCAAATATTTAAAAATTAATTTTTACCGATGAGGATTATTCAATCCAAATGTAATTTCCAATAATTTGAGACCAATACACATGACAGATTTTTTGAAGCTGGAGAAGTCTACCGTTTGAAGCAAACTGCACTAGGAATTTACAAGCAAGTATCTGACAGACAAAAGGTGGTGTAGCCCTGGGGCTTACGGTTGTGACTTGAGAGCCAGTGGACCTGAAGCTTTACATCACAGGGCATGGAATAAAGCTGTGTTTTATAATGCCGGTAGAAAATCACAGGGTCTGCATTTGATTTCTTGACAAAAGTTTCTCAGACCCATCTGGAGGAGTGCAACATATTCTTTGAATGCCATATGCTGAAACAAGGTTGTAGCTTGGGCAGATGCTTCATAAGATAAAAGCATTTTATTCACTCCTCTCAGAAAATTTGTCTGATACATCTCTGGCTCCAAACCAGGCCCTTGATTCAATAACCAACCTCAATCAGAGATATCAAAAGTTTTCCCCTGCCCTAGAGTATAGATTGAACTTTCAACCTCGGAAGCTGTCCACTCTGTTAACAATGTATTCAAATTGCAAGCAAGCATTTAATGAATGCTGAGTTTCAGAGCTACAGCACGAAGATTGGGAGAGCCTTAGGAGCTGCCGAAATAAAAGGGCTCCTCTCTTAATTTCAAATATCAGAAGACTTGAACAGAACATGGCATCTTAGCCATCTGAGCTTTTTAAATGTGACATTGGCAGACGTACAATGCTCAGCTCTGTGGTACCTGAATAATTGAGGCTTTGAAACATCAAAGTGTTGACACCTTCAAACACTCAAGTAGCTTTATTTGAAAGATTCTTCTCACAAAAGAAGACTAACTCTACCATTTGAGATCAATGCATTTCTCTGAAACAGTGTCCCTACTTTATATTGAAATAAACTTGTTTACCACATATTGACTAGCTGTGTCCCACGTGCAGAAGATATTTGATTAAATACATTTCTTTGTTATAACATAATACCCAGCAGAATTAAGAATGACTTGGAGGGGGCGGGGGGCATGATAACAACGTAACTTATTTTCAAAGCAGTGAACGTTCTCAGATCTCATGTTATTCAAGAAGTTAGAATGAGGATTGGAGGATAATCAAGTTCGCATTAAATATTACATATTCAACAAAAATAATGATAATTACAACACTATTTCACTTATTCACTTTTTCAATGATTGCACTCGTTATATTTTGGGCATTGTACTAGGGTCTGTAAATCCAGAGGAAAACAAGATAAAGTAGGTATTGTTCAAATTGAGTTTGGACTCTAGTAGGAGATGTTAAAAAGTACATAGAACATATCACCTGGCATAGTAGTTTCCTAAGTAGCTGGCTATAGTGATGGGGGAACTACTTGGTTCCATAAGAGCCACAAAGGAACCCCATGGATTAGGGCATCTGATAGGCTTCCCAGGAAATAAAATCAAAGTTTCAGTATAAAGATGAGAAAAAAACTATCTAGTCAAAGAGAAAAGGGATAATTAGGTGGTGGCCCAGTAAGCATTACAATCTTGTGAAAATGTGCGGAGTTGGTAGAGAGATGAAACATTGTGCCATAAAATATCAAAAGGGTCAAGCAGTCAAAGACCCAGAGCAAGAGATGAGGCTGGAGAAGAAAGGAAGGGCTACATCTGAAATGCTTTTGCATATCATGATGAAAAATTAGAGTCATTACAGCTTTTTAATCATGGACGTCAAGGAAGGGATTATTTTTCTGTATGTTGAAGATGGGAGACCTGAGCACACGTAAATGTTTATGTGAAGAATTTGGCCAAGAGGGAGAAAGAAAAGCTATAGAAAATAATGGGAGTATCTGATGAACCTGGATGCAGAGGAGAAGAAAAGGCAGAAGTAGAGGTAAGAGAGGAGGAAATCCACCTGAAAGTGTTTTCACCAGAGCGAAGGCCTCAAATACACAGCTATTCATTAATTCCTTCTGCAAATATTCTGCATGTGTACCATGTGCTGGGCACTATCCTAAGTGCTGCAAATAGAGTAGTGAACAAGAGCACACAAACTTACCTCCCTCGTGGACTTTTTTTTTTCTAGTTACATTCAAATGTAGATGGTCAGACCCTTTGTGGAAATGACCCAGAGGGACAAGCTTATATCTTTCCATGCAAACAATAGATATTTTTTTACAAGGAGCTCTAGGAGAACAATTCTACTACAGTTATCTAATTTACAGGATACTTAGCATAACGAACCATGCTAGTGGGAGAGAGATTTAGAAGAAACAATATTATAGCAAGGGGGCAGACACCAACTCTACATGCAGGACTGGACCTATGTTTACAGTGGGAAATGTTAAAGAGAGCCTTTAAGAGTTAGCTCTTTCCCTTACAGTAGCCATAGATATTGCCAGTGATATTCAACTAATTGCTCCATATAAAAGTTAAAACCCATTTTCATTTTGTGTGCTAGTATTGGACAAATATGTATCAGTGCAAAAAACTAAAGAGTGTTTTGATAAACTTCAGAAAGCTGTACCAAGAAAACCGAACACTCACATAACATTTTGCATATTTAATAGGCACCTTGAAGCTAATGATGGGACTCCAAGGGGCCTATTGATCTCAAGTTAAGAATTCTAGACCTATTGCATAGATGCTGCTTTTAGAAGTAGCAAAGAAAAGGGTAAACTAATTACGACAGGATTAGACATAAGCAAGAATGGGTAAGAGAAGAGAGAATGTGAGGAAATGAAAAATGCAATAATAGAGTTAAAATCTATAGCTAACATAATAGAGCACATTTTCATCTAAATAACTCAACACACTGTAAATTTATCATTCCCTGGTCCTTCTTCAGGAACACAGCCAGTTTCTCTTTTTTGATCTCCCGATTGCTTTAATTAGCACAATTATAAACAGCCCAGATCTTACTGTTACAGGGAGATTTCCTGATGTTGAAGATATGCTTTCTTAGACTGCAGTAACACAATGAAATCCTGAATTGAGGGCATGTTTCAACACGGTAAACACAGACAAACAAAAATCTCAAAGAAGATTTTTCTTCTCAGTGCAGAGATCATTTTCACCAGTGTTTAAAAATAAAAATATTAGAGGCACCTGGGTGGCTCTGACGTTAAGCGTCTGGCTTCAGCTCAGGGCGTGATCCTGGAGTCCTGGGATCAGGCCCCGCATCAGGTTTCTCCACTGGGAGCCTGCTTCTTCCTCTCCCTCTCCCCCGCTTATGTTCCCTGTCTCTCTGGTTGTCTCTCTCTCTGTCAAATAAATAAATAAAATCTTAAAACAAATAAAAATTNATCAGGCCCCGCATCAGGTTTCTCCACTGGGAGCCTGCTTCTTCCTCTCCCTCTCCCCCGCTTATGTTCCCTCTCTCTCTGGTTGTCTCTCTCTGTCAAATAAATAAATAAAATCTTAAAAAAAATAAAAATAAAAATTAAAAAATTAAAGACAGAAGAATTTAGGGACACTGGGTTGGCTCAGTGGGTTAAGCGTCTGCCTTCATGTCTGGCTCATGTCATGATCCCAGGGTCCTGGGATCAAGTCCCCATCGGGCTCCTTGCTCGGCAGGGAGCCTGTTTCTCCCTCTGCCACTGCTCCCCCTGCTTGTGCTCCCCCTCTCTCTTTCTTTCTCTCTCTGACAAATAAATAAATAAAATCTTTAAAAAAAAAAAGAAAGAATTTATAATTCACCTTGAATTTCAACTCACCAACACAGAGATGTTTATATTGTTTTCTTAATTCTCATCTAAATCACAATTCAGCTGTTCATAAAAATAAAGCTTATTCACACAGGCCATCCAACTTCTTTATTGTTTTTACATTCATGAATCTAATCTCTTCTTATGCCTTTTACAATTTGCTAATAATAGTTGCTCTGAAATTTCTCTTGATTTTCTTTTTTCAGTTTCTGTCACCAATGCTTTGGTTCAATTAAAATATGGTCTCATTCATAGAAGACTGAAATAGGCCCCTAATTTCCCTTTTTAGTCAGTTTACCCATTAAAGTTAATCTTTATAGCACTGAGATTAATTCTATTTGTGAGTGTATGTATGTATGTTTTTATTTTCTTGGTTAAATATGTGGGAGTGGAATTGCTAGATTATATGATGTTTGGCTCTATAATAACCTGTTAGTTTTATGCTCCCAGCAGCATTACAGAGGAGTTCCAGTTGCTCTATATGCTAATGAAGATGTGTTATTGTTAGCCTTATTAGTGCTTGGTGGTATCTTATTGTGACATTAATTTGCATTTCCTTGAAATGATATCACACGTTATCTCACATACTTATTTCCATGTTGTTTTGTGATATATCTATTCAAATCTCTTCTTTTTTTCTTTTTTTAAGTAGACTCCATGCCCAATGTGGCACCCAACGTGGGGCTTAAATTCACAACCCTGAGATTAAGATCTGAGCAGAGATCAAGAATTGGACACTTAACTGACTGAGCCACTCAGGTGCCCAAATCTCTTCTTTTTTATTAAAGAGAAACTGACATACAATATTGTATTAGTCTGAGATATACAATACAGTGATTCAATATTTATATATATTATAAAATGATCATCTTGATAGGTCTAGTAACCATCTGAAACCAAAGTTGTTGCAATATTATTGACTATTTTCCTTACGCTGTGTGTTACATCCCCATGTCTTATTTATTTTGTAACTAGAAGGTTGTACCTTTACCTATTTCATCTATCACACCCATGCCCCACTCCCTGGCAATCATCAGTTTGTTATCTGTATCTACAAGTCTGTTTCTGTTTTGTTTGTATTGTTTTTTAGTGAAGATCTTTTTTTTAAATTTATTTTTTAATTTAAATTCAATTAATTAACATATAATGTATTATTTGTTTCAGAAGTACAGGTCTGTGATTCATAAGTCTTATATAATACCCAGTGCTCATTACAACACATACCCTCAACAATGTCCATTGCCCAGTTACCCCCATCCCACCATCCCCCTTTAGACTCCACATGTTAGTAAAGTCATATGGTGTTTGTCTTTCTCTGACTTACTTCATCGAGCATAATATCCTCTAGGTCCATCTGGGTTGTTGGAAATGGCAAGATAGAATTCTTTTTTGTGGCTGAATACTATCCCACCATATATATATGCCACGTCTTAGATTAATTCTTTTTATCAAAAAATGTGATGGTTTCCAAATAATTGGACTTTCGCTATCATTCCAAAACAACTTTTTAATCCTCTTCACTTCTCATCAAAATGGACTCTCCAGATACGACTACACGGACTATTTATTTACATTTCCACAAAACACAGAGCGCTCCTACTCCCATTCTTGCTTCACACAATTATTGCTTAGAATGCATTTCCTCCATGTCCCATACAATCATATGCAGGTTTCACAGATATATACTTGCCATTTCTGCTTCCTAAAACAAATATTGAATTTTACCTTTTCTAGGAGGACTCCTTGAGTAATCCCAGTTGAAATAACTCCTTAATTTCTTTTTTTTAAATTTTATTTATTCATTTGACAGAGAGAAAGGGAGAGAGCACAAGCAGGGGGAGAGGCAGGGAAAGGGAGAGGGAGAAGCAGACTCCCCGCTGAGCAGGGAGCCCAATGCAGGGTTTGATCCCCAGACCCTGGGATCATGACCTAAGCCTAAGGCAGACAATTAACCGACTGAGCCACCCAGGTGCCCCTAACTCCTCAATTTCTAAGATATTTATTAAATATTACCTTGCCTTAAGATACAGAAGACAAGCGACTGTCTTTAAATATTATTGCAATTTTTAATTTATAATTTTTATACTAATAATTTTATACTATAATTTTTATAATAATTTTATATATTGCATGTTTCACTGAGAGGATGTTTTATGCATATGCTTCCTGCTTCCATGTAATGAATATGCTGACGATAATTCAGACTACTACAAAGCAATAGCAGGGCTAGGTGCTAGGTCTCTGGCAACCTGTCTCAAGAAATAAGAGCCCATCAGATGGATTTAGCCTTTTACAATACAATTTTTTCCCACTGGGTTTTAAAAGCTGAGTTCAAAAAACTTTTCTTGCTGACCTATAGTAATGATGGAAGCATGGAAGCTTTCTGCTCTTTACTGTAGTATCCTACCCTAAGGATGTTATTGACAAACAGATGGAATACCAATAGATTTGCCAAGATTGGTATGGGTTGTAATTGTAGCACCAAAGTGCTATTACATATTGTCTACACGAGCTAAGTGTTCTTTTAATTGTAGTGGGAAATCAGATGGTAGGACTTTTCTTTTTTCTTTCTTCTTTTGGTAATAACTATACCCAAGTATACATTATATGATAGCTTATGGGCTTAAATGCTGACATTAATCAACATTTTCGTTTTCCTGGGATAAGAACTATTCACAAAAGAATTGACTTTGCAGTACTCGAGGTTATGGACCACATTAAGTCACATTTGGTGACTTCCTGTATCTTTAGGGTTGGGTGATTTTGTCATTATTGCATTTTACTTCCATTCATGGCAAGATGAAAATGATGGTTTATTGGTATTATTTTAAAATTAGGAAGATCTCTGAATAAGTAATATATTTTACTAACTATTTCTAAAAAGTTAAAACTCATTAAAATAAATTGTATGTCTTGTGGATAAATTTTAAAAAAATAAATTGTATTTTAACAACTAGAAATGTTTGTGTTTTCTTTTTTCAAAGAACTCTTTTCCCTGACACAGGATCAGACTTGAAGTGGAAAAGAAGTACAAAATCCAGCCACTTTTGATAGGTATGTGAAATCCAGAATATTTTTCTCTGTAACATTTTAAGACTTCACACTGCCCTACTTGAATATGAGTTAACTGTGTAGTCATGTATAGCCTTTTTTTTTATGGTTGTCAAGAGTGTAGTGCTGTCACCTGAATGATGTCAAGGTCAGACTATCCAAGAGGTGGATATCTTGGGAAGGCTAGCTGCACAGTAAAACCCTAACAGCGGAGAACTCTTTGTAAGTGAAATTACAAAAGACCTGTCCAAGCAAATGTCACTGAATGCAGCAGAGTTAAGGCAATAGCACATTTTCTTAAAAGGTAAGTACTTGTGGCTGTTTGGAATTCATGACCCCTACTTTTTTTATTTGGACCAGGTCATAGCGCCACCACCAAAAATAATATCCTCAAAAATCAATTCATTAAATTTCCAATTGAATGAAACTTTGCCTTCCTTCCATCCTTCCTTCCTTCCATCCTTCCTTCCTTCCTTCCATCCTTCCTTCCTTCCTTTCTTTCCATATAGGATATTCTACAAGATGGGTAGAGTTAGCCAATGGTGGAGATGGGGGAATTGACAAGGTGTCAAAGTTCTGCCCTTTGTGTTTTTTCCCCCCTTCCATTCACTCATTTAGATTCTCTTGATAACCTTTGGAGATCATAATAGGAAGAAAGCTTTAGGGAATCTAAAGGACACAAAAGTGCCCTCTCTCAAATACTCCAAACACTGTGTTCAGAAGAAGAGACTGGAAGAGCAAGAGTTAAGTTGAATACATCTGCATAGTGAAATTTTTATCTTTCTGTATTTGAGAAGTAAAATTTTCTCTGGATGTATTAGTTTCTGTGTGTAAGGAGAAACTTTCAGAAAACAAATTGTGTAAGAAAACTAACATCCAGTAACTACTATCTTTCATGGTCTCCTTTTGTGAAGGAGGTAAGATTGACTGACAATGACCACTGTACGCTTTTCCTCAGGGAGGTTCACCAAGGACCTGTGTTGAAGGGTTATGTCTATGGGAAGGGATGGGAATATGTATTTACTAATCAGCAACTAATCAGTCTCCTTGTTTAGTATTGTTTGGATTTCTGTTGTTGTTGTTGTTGTTTTGGTCTGTAATTTTTTAGAATATTTGGGGAAAAAAAACCCTCATTTTTAATATTAAAGAATAGTTAAAATAGTCCAGCAAAAGTAATATTTCATTAGATGTTTCCACTGGAGATAATAAAAGATCCAGAACCTCCTTCACATCTCTACCTTCTCCCCCCAACTCTGCTAGTTCCTTTGGTCCTTGCAGAGGCTCAGTTATATCAAGACAACTGCTGGTGGCTCAGTTGGTTAAGCATCTGACTCTTGATTTTGGCTCAGGTCATGATCTCAGGGTTGTGAAATCAAACCCCAAGTCCCCTGTTGGCTCTGCGCTGTGTGTGGAGCCTGCCTAAGATTCTCTCTTTCCCTCTCCCTTTGCCCCTCCCTCACCAGCCCCCTCCCACCTGGACCCACTCACATGCATGCACTCTATTTAAAAAAGAAAGAAAGAAGAAAGAAAGAAGAAAAAGAAAGAAGAAAGAAAGAAAGAAAGAAAGAAAGAAAGAAAGAAAGAAAGAAAGAAAGAAAGGGAAAGAAAAAGAAAAAGAAAAAGAAAAAGAAAAAGAAAAAGACAAGACAATTGCTAAGTCATATTCCTGATTAAGTGAGCAGTATTAACCTTGGGAGGCCTGGGCCTGAGTCTGTTAAGACACTTAAAACATACCACCATCATGGCAAAGGCCAAAACAACGTGGGCATTAGACAGATGTCATTTGGTGGCACATTTGACATGGAATAAAATGACTACACCATTTTGACCAATCCATATTGTTTGAGCACCCTGAAATTTACATTTAACTGCATTTTAAAAAACATATGATACTATCTTGCCTACAGAGACTAGGAGTTCCTGATCTAGGCTGGGCCTCACATATTATCTATCTGCTGAGGGTATACTGTGCATATCTTGAAGCTGTGCTCCATGCATTAAGTACCTATAATTTTTATCAGACAACACTGATATGGAAAAACCCAAAAAGAATATTAAACAACAAACAAAAATCCTGAGAGCATCACCAGGCAATGATTAGAATGTTTCATGGGAGAGATTATTTTTTAAATGTCACTTTTATTTGAAGTTGGAGGAAGTGGTACTTCAGCTCAACCTTATGGTAATTGTCAATCCAATCACTGCAAATCGCAATCTGAAGATGTTTTCCACCTGAAATCATTACACTTCCTTCCAAAAGAAGTAATAGCCCCTACCTCTGTGTTCACATAGTACTACTTATTTACTAACTTTCTCATGGCATATATAAAAATATTACTTTGTTGTAGTTATTTTCTTTTAGAGGGAACAGGCCATTTCCTATTTTTATTATTCTCCACTGTGCATAACTTTAAAAATAAGTACATGATAGCATTTTGTTGGATGTAGTTGAATTGCACTAGACTGGGTTTTCTCATGCCAAGGTAAAGTGGAGACATAAAGACCAATAAAAGACATAAAGACCATTTTGATTTCTAACATGGCTATTTCATCTTACACAATAGACATTTCCATAGAGGATGTGTACATCAGTTTGCCAAGAAGTATTTTCACCTATTTTGATAAGAACACATGGTGATGGTGGTCAATGAAAAAATCTGAATCTGGAACAGGAGGACTGGACACCACCCAGGTGTCCAGCAGGCGGCTAGCCAGTGTGCTATACTACATTAAAAGAAGATAGAAAGAGGCAAGATTTCAATTGAAAAAAAAAAATAGCTTCTGTGGGAAATTGAATTGGGTCTGTTTAGCAGAGGGGTAGGAAAATTATGCCACAATCTAATAAGAGAAGCTGTTAAAGTCTTCCGTGGGAAGTCTTCAGGCTGGGTGGAAGGAGAGGCTGAGGTATACTGTCAAGTTTTGAGACCAAGTGAGGATAAAGTAGGATATAAGAAGATCTGGAGCCAGTGGCTTCCAGATGAGCCGCTACTGCTAATCAGTTGAATGCTATTAGAAAAATTATCTACTTTGCATAGGCTCAGTTCAACCGTTCATAAAATATCAGGTTTATGTAGCTGGCTTCCAAAATCACTTTTAGCTTTAAAATCATTTGAGTCTCTAACAAAGGCAAGATGTTTTCTACATCCTTTAAAATTTATTCTGAGAAATAGTGCAATCTCAGATAAGTCAATTAGTTGCATTTCTGGGAGAAAAAAATTATTTCTGGGGACTAATTTGCAAGTTGTACTTTATAAGAAAATGAAAGTTATGCATCATAATGTGTTTCCCTTTTTTACTTTAGTTTCTAAGAAACTTAGAAATTAGATTAGATGTTAGAAATTTTATAGCAGCATGAAGTTTCCAATAACAGTAAGAACCACTTCTCAAGAGCTTTCTTTTGCTTCTGGAGATAGGATTTTATATTTCAAAGGCATATATTTTTCATTTTCTATTTTGTTTAGCTGTAAAACACCTCAATGTTTATCAAAATGCATGAGTATAAATAAATAAATGAATAATTAGTATTTAATAATTGGTTCTAGAAAAAGAATGAATAGAACAAATTGTCACATCTCTAACATTGATTTCTATAACTTTTCTATATTTTGCCATTATTTATTGAGATGCATTGTCTAACGTACTAATACAGTTACGTTTTTGTAAAGGATCTTAAATCCACTATCTGACTCAAGACCATTTATCTCCAAGACACAACGAGTAAAGTCAAAGCTCTAAATCTACAATGCCATGAATCACCTGATGGTAACTTCTTAGAAGTATAGGGTTCAAAACATAAGATAAACAATCTCCAGATGGGCATTTCGTAAACCTAAGTCATCTTGAAGATGGGAAAGTTTGGTATTTGCTACAGGCCCAGGTCCTTGCAAGTAATCTTTCTTAGCACACTATATTATTCCCTATTTTATAGCTCTATTTGGTTATTTGATTAAGAATTGAAGTTAACATGTGCAAAAGAAACTGACAGCTCCTGTTGCTAGTTCTTATGCTGGACTTATATCTTTTTCGCCCCCTTAATTTGGCAATTTGGCTTACAACCTACAGAGATTCTACTCATTTAGTAACTAATCTTTTCCTTGGAAAGGGTTACCTTCATTGGCATATGCCTGACTTGGAGAAAGTGTATGCTAAGGAGATAATTTTGCTGGATTAGAATTTTTAATTCATAGAATTTTAGGTTATTTTGAATTTTAGGTTATTTTGATATTTATAAAACTATGTTTCTGTGCCCATTTGTTATTTTGACCATTTTGTTAAATAATGCATAAAGTATTTTTGAAGCTAACTTTCTTAGAAAATATTATTTTAATAAAATCATTTATTCAACATATTTTTATCTAAATGGTATGTGTGCACATATATAGCCAACTGGATTTATTAAACACCTAATGGTTGGCCTTATTGGGTATGGTACAGGAACCAATGTTATAATGCTAAAGATGTAAGATGAAATGAACATGGCCACATCAGGGACAAGCTCAGATTAAATTTATCATTTCATATACATAGCATGGATTTTTAATGGTAAAATTATAGAACTTACATAATTTTCACAAGTAAAACAAGAATACCAGAATCAGAAGCATTCTTCTCCAATCTCCAATGAGAAGGGAAGCCCTAGATCTAGGATTTTTTTAACCTTAATAAGACTTTTAAAACTCAACTCAGAAGTAGAGCATTTGGCCTTAAAAATATCAGGTGACTGATTAACACAAAGGTTTTAAAAAATCAGTAAAACTAGTTGATGTATTAAATCAATCGAAAGGGTTGATCGAGAAACCCCAAAATGGCCTATGTAACCTATAATCTTATCTTCTAAATTTCAATTTCACCTACAAAAAGGTAAAACCATCTAGAATGCACTAGTTGAAATTACTGGACAATCTGAAATGCCCAAATATATAAAATCATATACATATATATATAAAATCCCTCTCTCCAAATAGAAGAGTGCCAGCTAAAACACTTTCTTTTCCATTCTGTTAATTTCAAGAATATTCACTGGAATTCATGTTTCTTAGATTTAAGAGAGATTTATGAAAAAGAAACGGAAGGTACTCATTTTCAACACAGTTGATATTATTGATTAGCTGATAGTCAGTCCTGAGGCATTATTTTCATTGTGCAAAATAAGCATAAAAATACTACAAGCAATTAATTGCCTGCTTTTCGTATCATGCTTTGCAGTGGCCTATCAGCCTTTTATTAATATTAATGAGGAGAATTAGCACGGAAGATCAGGGAGCCACGATAGCGCCGAGAACCTGTGAGGACCCTACGGCTCTCATGCTTTATTATTTTTTAATCAAAGTAGCTGACTTGAAGGCACAAAATTAAAGAACTGAGTCTTTTATGATTCCACAATGATTCAAATTAAAATGATCTATACTTGCATAATTCCCGTGAACCATTTTGTGCTTGTTAAAAACAGTTAAAAACTGCATAAATTCATGATTTAAGGGCTATGGCTTTCTTTTCTTAATGAACAGTCCATTTTATGTGTTTCTCCCAACTCACACATGTGGACATGATAAAGCAAAAGAGGGTGGGCATAGTGAGCAAGAGAGAATTTAAGCCTACGATTTACATTAAAAGAGAAATGCTCGTTTCTTACTTCTTCCAGCTCACTAGAAACTCTTGGCATTAATACACAGCATCACTGAATGTCCTTGAAAAACCTGTACAAAAGAAAAGTGCTGGGAAAGCCCATTTTTCAGAAAGAAACACAGAAGCTATGCCATTGAAGACAATGGTTCTAAATCCATTCTACTTAGAAATTTAGGGCCCAATGGAGGAGCTTGAGTGCATCTATAAAAGTTATTCTTTTCCTTTCAATAACCAAAAATTAAAGCCTCTAAAGAATTTATATATTGTTTAAAATATTAAGGTTCCCAGTACTATTTTGTATTAAAATTACCATGCTGTACGTAAGTTTTAAGATCATTGACTTTGACGTACATTAGAAAAATAATATAACTGGAAACCCAGAAAGCCATTGATTCTTTCAAAATCATCATAGCAATGTAAATATATGAATACGAACACTATGAAATACTACATATTCATTTTAAAAAGCTATAGGACCAATCTCTATTAATGGAATTCAGAATTCAAAAACAGTCATGAGCAGTCTCTTTTACAAGAGACTGAAACAATATGAAACATATAACATATAGCAATAATAAAACAAATAATGAATTCCAAGGAGACAGATTTCTCGTATCGCTAAAAAAGCAGGAGTCGGGGTTAAGTTTAGAGACGCCAAAGGAAAGTTTCTATGCATCCAGAGAAGACAAGGAGATCTGCATTAGATGAAGGAGAGCTCCAGGACATAAGGTGTGTTGGAAATGGCAAGAGGTAAGTATCAAAGTAATCTAAAAAAAAATCTTCCTGAGAAGTATTTCTCAAAATGTGGTCTGGGATCACATTTATAATTGTCAACCCAAGAGCTTAAACAAAAGAACAAAACAAAATAGATTCTTGGACCATCACTTCAGACCTATAAACTGTGATCTCCAGAAATTTTGCCTTTGCATTCTAAATGATGCTTAGGTGGGAAATCAGGACGATGGTGTTCACTTTTTTTATAATAATTTGTTGTGTTTTGTTTTTCTTTTATATATATATATATAGATATATACATACATATATATGTATACTTTAATGTAGTCATAAGAGGAATCCTTATCTATCTCAAAAAGAAAAATAAAATTGGAGCTGTTCTATTAAAAATAGAAGGTAAGGGGACTGATTTCCTCAATCTTGTCCTCCTCTTCAAACAGCTGTACCACCCAGAGCCCTGAGAATCTGCCCAGGAAACTTAACCTCGAGGATTTTCTTCCTCTTCCTCCTTGAGACCCTTCCAGTCTTCTTCACATTGCAGCAGCAGTCCAAAGTGAACATAGCTGCAAGCCTGATTGATCTTGACTTGGTTTTATATCATTATTTGCACCAGAATTATAGGTGCCATTCAAAGTATTCTTGGGGGGAAGATCAGTAAATGGATGCTATATTGGCAGGGAGATTCATGTTATCCAAGACACATAGTTGTTAGGTGTCTCCAAGGATAAAGTATATTCTCACCTGGAGCTCCTTCTCTTTCCCCTGTCTAAACTGCATCTGCTTTACCAGAGGCTCATTTCCTCTTGGTGAGTTCTATGTAAAATAAAACTTGATTTTGACATTTTACATTTATTTAAGAAAAATTAAAGATATGTACGATATCTTATCTTGTGAGAATAAAGCTTATGGTGAATTACACCCAATGAAAAATTCCTGTCCTAACTGGAGTCTCTGTTCAATCCTTCTTCAACCTACCATGCTCCAGAAATTTGTTCTGTCTCTTCCTGTTCCAAATATCAGCACCCACTTTCTTGTTTAGATCACTCTTCAACTGTGCTGAGAAGTAAGATGTAAGAAGTAAGACGTAAGAAGTAAGGTGTCTAATTCTGCAGTCCTTGTCCACTAACATTATAACTCTAACTTAGAGCAAACAACAAAAGAAAAGTGCTTTACCTTTCCATAGGAAAAAAAAAATGTTTATAACTGTATGTAAATGAATTCATGTAAGTGGTAGTGAATGGTGTATAGACCAAGGGCAGCTACTGGGAATGGACAGTAGATATCAAACTGCCCAGAGTTGACACCATGATATAAAAGGAATTTGTATTTGTAAAAGTTTAGCACAGTGTCTAATACATGGCATATGCTCAGCATCACCTGCTATTATTGCCCTTTATTATTACAGTTGGTGCTTTCATTAGTGAATTCTACCTTCTAAATTAGTCAATGTTTCTCACTGCCATCAAATCTATAGACTAATGTCCATCACCTACAGAATTACTGTGGCCAGTGGGTTTCTCTCTAATACTGTCTGCCTGTTTCCACCAGGTCAGTTGTACACTTACCGACACTAATTTGTGTTGGTTGCCAAAAGTGTTTTTGTCATCAGTAATTTATTAACTTATTTAAAGTTTTTGTAAAATATGTTGGAAAAATAACTCTACTTAGAATCTTTAGAAAGACTGGATCAGGTTCAGAGAATAAAACATTTTAGAAGTAACAGAAAATGTTTTAAAGATTAAAACAGATTTAAAAACAGATTTCCAGCTCAAACTATCTTTTGAAATTAACTAATGAACACTACAATGAAAGAACTCCCATTATATTATCATCATCCTGAGGTCACTGAAAACCTGGATGATGTAACATCACAACAGAACAGGGAACTAGATAGAAGACTAGAAACAAATGCAAATTTGTGTGCATGGCCACCTTGAGTTTGCAAAACCTCACTTTAAGAAAAATAAAGTTTGTTTGATTTTAATTATTCTCAAAGGTATCATTATTGTTATTTTCTTTAGATACTTTTCTCATTGTTCATTAGTCCAAACAGTCACATTGCAAAAAAAAAAAAAAAAAAAAATTAAGTTTCTTTGTTAATAACATTGCAGGCAAAAAAATTTAAAAAAATAGTTTCCTTGTTACACTTTTCTTTTTTAAACTTAAGAAAATGTATTGTATGATGTTGTGTTGTAACCTATCTTATTGGATTTTCTTACTCAGGATTTTTACCTAAAGTTAAAAGTGAAAATATGCTTCAGGACTGATTCTGAGATGGGAATATTCATGGTCCCTCCCTTGAGAATACTGTAGGTGAATTGGAAAGGTGAAAGAACACCCAGACAATCTCACATTTGAAACTGTAATGTGTCATCATCATCACACTTAAGATTTAAAACCATCTACATTTTAATTAGAGGCAAAAAATTGCAGTGGGTATTCTGGTCCTTCCCTTGCAGGAAGAGTTTGGTACATTCTCATCCATGCCCAAGGTGCTGGGTAATCTATAAAGACTGAGTCGTCTGCTCAGGCTAGGCCAACAGCCTAATGCATCTGAGGGCTGACAATACAAATAAACTTCATGATAAACACACTGGGCCCAGCTTAATTTTTCAAACTGTATTTTGCATTTTGATGAGGAAAAAAATATCTGAAACTGAGGGCAAAGCAGAGAGAGCAATGGTGGTGTGCATGCTACATTTTTCATCTTAAACAGCATGATTTACTTTAGCCATTTCTGGAGTAACAAATCCTGTAACTGAAATTCATGCTTGGAATGCCTTACAGGGTTGCAAAGGCAAGCTGATTTTTTATCTTAAAAAGCTATTCTGGTTAATTTAGTCTTGATAGGGGATGGAGGAAAGGTAGGATATCAGGTATGGATAAAATACACTCATTTCTCTATTTGAGGTTCCAGACTTGAATTTCATTGTATGTTCAAGAAACTCACATGTATTTTTCATATGCTTTGAAGTATTGTCTTGGGTGGCATAGACTTTTTCTTTTGCTCATTGTTGATAGCAAGGACTTTTTACTGTTTAAGTAACAAGCTATGTTCTGGGAAACACTACACCAAAATCGGAATCTCATTTGTACCATCTCTACCAATTACTGGTGGTGATGATGATTATCATTGTTAAAATAATAGTTAATAAGATGTGAATAAAAACCACCTAAACTCCTGCCACTCTAGAATTTACCATGAACATTTTCACAATCCTTTCACACATACTCATAAAGCTCATAAATGGGATATTATATATACTATTATTATATGGATTAGTTGGCTTTATTTTTTTGCTTACCTTCACAGAAATTATCTTCATCTGTTACGTGATGATTATTTACTGTTATATGTTCTCCACATAATTTTTATATATGCATCTATGTATGCAGATAGATTATCAAGTAGACATATACAGAATATTTTCTTGGTTATTGTTTATTCTATCAAAATGCAATCTCCTACTTCATCTTTGTTTTCTTAATAATAAAATGTAAAATTTTCTCTCAAGTCACCAGGTTGAAATCTAATTCATTCATTTAAGTGACTGAATAATATTTTTTGGTAAGGATTTATCACAATTTATTCAACCTTTTTTTTTCCTTTATAACCTTCTTTTGTTGGCAAAATATTGTCCCTAATGGAACTTTTTATTTTTAGGAAATAGATTTCCAGGAATGAATATCTAGGTTGAAGAATATCTGTATATTAATTTTAAGAAATGCTACAAGATTGCATTTCTTGTCCTAGTTTTCTTCATAGCACTTATCATCATCTTATGTCTTCTGTCCTTATTAACTTTTTTCTCCCACTGGAAGAAATAATTCTATGAGAAGTAAAGTTGTGTCCCTTGTTCGTTGCTGTATCTTCAGTGCCTGGTACATATCAGGTATACAATTAGCGTTTGTTGAATGAATAAATAGTTATTTTAGAACTGCTAAAACCATGATAATTAAATACCATTTTTAATGGAGGCCCTCTCCTTTTTATTTCTGGTTTAATGAAAATAGCATTGTTCTTCCATTTAAAATAATGTTTAAATCATGTGATTAAAAACTCTATAAAAACCAGCATACTTTTCTTCTGTTTCTCTTTGCTTAGAGATTTTTGTTGTTGTTGATGTAATGGAGGAATGATGAGTATCATGGAGTAACTTTTCGGCATTAACTAATTAATTACATTTTTTTTCTTTTTGAATTTACTTTTGTATTGCATACACTGATTGATTTCCTAATATTGAATCATCCTTGTGTTCCTGGAATCAATATCATTGAAACATAGTATTTTTATATACTATTATATTTATTAATAACTTATGAAGAATTATTCCCTCTATACTTATAATTAAGATTATTCTATAGGCTCTTGTTTGTTTGATTTGGAGTTTCATTTTTATTATATTTTTAGATTAGAATTGTCCTGCCTTAATAAAATGACTTGACAAGATATCCATCTTTTATGACACATAGAATATCTTAAGTATTGTTGGAATTGTATATTCATTAACACTTCATAGAATTCATGGTGAAACCACCTGGCCTTTGGCTGTTTTAATGGTAGATCTTAAATCAACATTCCAGTCTTGGCTAAGGTAACTGTTCTATATAAGTTACCTATTTCTCTGAAGCTAATTTTGCTAATTTTTTTGTTTCTAGAAAATTACTGACATTTCAGAAGTTTTCAAAGTTATTGCCATAGAATCATATGTAACCCATTTCATAACTTTGGTTTTATATCCTTTTATATTCCAAATTACATTATGTCTGACTTTTTTCTTTTTCTCTTTTTTCACAAAGAAGGCTAGAGAGTGGTTATCTGTTAGATTGTTCTTTTCAAAGATGTGCATTTAAATTTATACACATTACAGACCTATGTGTTTATGTGCATAAATTTATGATTCTAAATAAAACTTTAAATATCTAAAAATCAGTTCCTGAAGCCTAACCTCTGTTTTGAACACTAGATTTCTATAAGTCCCTATGTATAGAGCCTATAGGAAGAACAAGAAGTCTGGGCCATTAGAAGTTCAAAGGTAATTTATTATATGAGTGTTTATTTAGTGTGGACAGAGCTGATGTTCATTCTTGGTTAAAGTGCTTTGAAATCATTTGACCAGAATTTACATTAAGGGGACAGAAACATTTCCCATATAGTATTTTCTTTTATATATCCCGGACAAATTAATCTATTTCAGAAACTCAACTTTATGATTCTTTTCTGCCAAGAATGCTAAAGAAGATGGGGCACAAGTGACATAAATTCACCTAAAGCTGGGTGAAAACACTATAGGTGTTTTTACTATGCATAATCTCAAAGACAATATCATGCTTCTATATATCCAATTAAATGCAGAAGTAGCACCACACATTCCCATAAAAATTACCATCTCATTGGAGGTATGAGCCTTGATGTGATGGCTCCCAAGGTCATTGTGTCAACAACTTTAAGTGACAAGATTTACTAAACTTAATGCAGGGAATTACTTCCTATCTAGCTTTAATTTTGTCAAGAGATGAGTATATATGCCAAATGATGAACAGGGTTTATTCTAGGGTAGAAAAAGCAGCATTTAATTGACAGATAAAAGGGTATAGAAAAGGTAATTTCATTTTCCATCAGTAGAAGTAAGGTTTTATTGTTGAGAATTAAATTAACAGCACATGAAATTGGCTTTTCCTGAGTTCATATATTTTGAGGAAAAAAAAAAAGGGGAGCACCCCCTAACCAAAGTAGAGCTATAAAGTTCCCACCAATGAACACAGTTATTGGATTTTCTTTATTTATTAAAAAGGGAAAACAATAAAACTCCTATAATTCTATGTGTTTGTAGGGTTTTTTTCTTAGGTCTGGTTATTTTCTACTTCTGTAATACTAGGAGGTTCTGCCTGTGAATGCAGCCTGATTTTTTCTTTCCTCTACTCATCACTCATCTTCAACTGTTTTTTGTAGGCTTTGCCCCTTCTTTAGCTGAAATATGTTGCTTATTCCATGCAACAGTTTTTTAAGCAGGTGATTTGTTTACACCTAACTTAGACAGGGGTGTATCTCTTTGGTCCTGCAAAGGTATATGAGAATATCAGTGTGTGAGTATTCCTATGTAATGATTACCACTAACATAGCTAACCAGGAACTGAGGCAATGTAACCCATGAGGAGCACCATATTAAAAAATGTGAAAATACATTATGAAAAGTATTGTGGATTTTTTTGTTTTTTGTACTTTGTGTATTCTGAATATATATATGTATATATGTATATATATACATATATATGAATGTATATATTCTGAATATATATATTTATAAATATACAAAATTTATGTATGTATGTAAGTAACTGGTTCATGTGATTTGGTGGCTGAGAATTCTCAATATCTAGAGTCAGCAAGCTGAAAACCCAGGAAACTCAATGGTGTAGCCCGGTCCAAGTGCAGGTGAAGACTGATGTCCCAGCAACATCAGTCAGGCAAAAGTTCCCTCCCTACTCAATCTTTTTGTTCTTTTAGGACCTGGATTGATTGGATGAGGGCCACCCATATTAGGGAGGGCAATCTGCTCTACTCTATCTACCAGTTGAAAAACTAATCTAATCCCAAAACACCTTTACAGACACACCCAGAATAACGTTTGACCAAATGTCTGGTCACCCTATGGCCCAATCGAGGTAACACATAAAATTAACCATCACAAGCTCTATACCTAGTCACATCATAATCAAAGTGTTAAAAGACAAAGTGTCAAAAAACAAATATAGGGAATTTTGAAAGCAGCAAGAGAAAAGTGAAAGAAGTTCTCAAGAAAATTACCAACTATTTACTCATCAGAAACCATGGAGATCAGAATGCAGTGGGAGGACACAAAGTGCTTAAAGACATATTCAAAGTGCTGAAAAATGAATTGCATGTCATATAAATTAAAACAATGTATGGCTGCAAATATACATTGTCTACCAAAAAAACCCAACAAAACAAAAACCTATCCTTTGGTTTTCTGATGGCATTAGGCAAAAGCTAAGCAAACTCTAAGGTGTTAAAAAGGGGAATGGGGAAATTCCATCTAGAAGTACATATTCTCATCATTACACATCATAAAGACAACAACATATTCATTTTGTTATAATATGCCCATTTGCTTTGACCATACTAGATCCTTACAGAGCAAATAATTTAGATCCAGAATTGTGTTGTCTTTATTTGCTTAAACTAGATTATGATAGGCAAGCAAACGCTTCTTTAGCTTTATTCTATAATCCTGTTTTGGTGAAATAATACCAAAGTTGAGTCTTAGACCTTTTTAAAAATTCATGAAGAGTTACTTTATACTATGTTAATTAAATTTTTTTCAATTATGATTTCTTTTCCTCTTTGATTTAGCATAGTGGTTCTTACATTCATGTCAGTTACAAAGTTATCCCACCCAGCCTCTAGCCCAGTTCTCATCTTCAGAGTTAGATCAGAGGGAGAACGGATGTTCTTCAAGATGCAATCTCAAATTTACACAGATCATCAAAGCATCTTATTTTCTTGTATTTTACTCTATTAACTCATCAAACTCACTCTTAATCTATTCACATTTTCTGAATAGAATTTTAGCATTGTGCTCCACTGTGCTAAGAGAAATATTATTTACTTTGTAAAAAAAAAAAACTCTCATCTTTCAGAGTCAGTGTCTGTTCTTAGATTTGTTATTCTATGGTGAATTGATCCTTCTAGTCTGCACATTTTCCCTATAGGCATTTTATCCACATTCATTCTCTTCCAATAACTAGGTTCAGGTACTGACATAAAATAAGAGCTGTGGGTCTATCCTTATGGAAGTTATAGTCTAATTAGGGAGAAAACAACCAGTAAACTCAGAGAAGTGAGTGTTGATAAGCACGAGAAGGAAAACAACAGAATGCTGTGCGGCATAGTAATAAGGAACTCACTTACTACTGAGTAAAAGGGAAAGTCCTCTAGAGGTAAAAATGAGCTGGGATTTGAAGGATAAGAAAGGTTCAATTAGGCAAGCAGTGAAGGATGCTAGGATTGGCTAGCATGACATAGGACTTCAATGTTTACTAGCATTAGCTTCTACCATCTCCATGTTATTTTAAAGTCCAGACTAAATTCTGATTTGCTTTGGAATTTACAGATCAGGATCTCACTGTTGGACTCATTGGCAGGAAACATGGGTTCCCTGGTGCCAGTGAGGAAGTGAGAAAGGACATCTTTAACATTCTCTTTAAGAAAATGAGGCTACTTCTATCTTCAAAGTGAAATACAGATATCTTAAAACTCTAGAAAGATTTCAAAGGTATTCTGTCAATGTTTCCAAAGAAGAAATCTGATTTTATTTTAGGAAGTCACTATTAACCAGTTAGTTACGTGTATGTGTGTGTGTGTGTGTGTGTGTGTGTGTGTGTGTTTCCAGATAGCTGGCATTTAAAAAAAAATTTCCCCCTAATTGTAAGTTGATGGGGTATTTCCTTTATACCAAGATACAATAAATTGTATAATTTTTTGAGAGGGTAAGAGAGGAAGATTTAAGGCCCAAAGTTTTCAGTTCTCCCATGAGAATAAATTGAGGTAATTTGTTATTTCATTTTTGTATCCAAAGGTATGAGACTTAGATACTTGTATGCTGAAGCAACTAGGTACAAGTTCCAAATTTACAGTTCCTCCTAAAGCCACACAAATTTGAAAAATATTACTATAAAATTACTTTTTAATACATATTTGCATATCTTTGGAACAGTAAAAATGGGTTAAAAAGGGAGTTACAAGTTCCAAAGCTAAAATATCTGAAAAGCTACATAAAAATGAGATGCAATTTATCCCCTAACAGTCAAATATGTTTTTAGTAATGATAGAACAACGAGTCCAAAGAAAAAGACAACTTTCATAAATTGGTGGTAAGAAGCTAAATTGGTACATCTTTTCGGGGAGAAACTTGGCAATAATTAAGTTTAAAATGACTATGTTCTTTGACCCATAATCATATTTTTAGTAACTTATTCTTAGGACATTATAGGTATTGATGAAAAATTGTGGGCAAAGATATTTATAAATATGTGTTTTATCATCTCATAAACTTGGGAATGGATTATACCCAAAATTAGAAACTGCTTAAATACATTATGGTACATCATAAAATATTATGCAAGTGTTACAATAATATGATTAAAGGTTTTTATTTTTGTCGAAAATATTTATAACATATGTTGGTAGAAAATTAGTTCATAAATCATGGTAAGATGGATTTAGGGGGTTCTGATTAAAGATAAGACATAGGAGGATCCTAAACTTACCTCCTCCAATAACAAACTGAATCTACAGCTATCTGTGGAAGTATTCCCTCTGAAAGAAACCCAGAAGCTAGTTGAGTAACTCTTACACATTGGGCCAATAAGAAAAATAAAAACAAAAACAAACCAAAACAAAAAACACATAAAAAAACACTCCATCTTTTAAGACCTACATCTAAGAGATGGGACCCCAAAATATCCAGCTTTGAAAGCCAAAGAAACTTGCATCTAGGAGACCCACCAGGCTTTACTGAATTTAGAAACTATCTTTTTTTTTAAAGATTTTTATTTATTTATTTATTTGACAGAGATAGAGACAGCCAGTGAGAGAGGGAACACAAGCAGGGGGAGTGGGAGAGGAAGAAGCAGGCTCATAGCAGAGGAGCCTGATGTGGGGCTCGATCCCATAACACCGGGATCACACCCTGAGCCGAAGGCAGACGCTTAACCACTGTGCCACCCAGGCGCCCCTAGAAATTATCTTAAAGTGCTCCTGTGGACTCACTGTGCCTACCCTCCAGGGCACAGCACAGAGGAAGCTGAAACTTAACCAGTCTTTCTGTGGAAACAGACTATTTGCTTATCTTAAAAAGCTTTAGCCTGAGGGGCAAGGATCTCATTTAACTCACATCTAGGGGCCAAATGAAATATTCTCCAGCAATTGCAGAGATCAGTCTACACCATCTTTTCACTTTCCCTCTACCTTACTCTGGGTTGGCAGTATTTCCCAGAATGGATTTGTGCACACACCTGGGGCCCTGGTTTTTCCAGCTGCCTGTCAGGGGACACCCCTTGATCTCCTGGTTCTGGCAGTCAGCAAGGCTATGTCTATAGGTCCACAAGACTGTAAAAATGGAGGAAAAAATGGTTCTTAATTTCCCCCCAAAATGGAGGAAAAAATGGTTCTTAATTAGCTACTCCCAATCCCACCAGGGCACAGTGCAGAGGCAGCAGAAAGAAACACTTCTTCCATAAAAGAAAGCTATCAGCTTATTTTCATAACTGTGACCCGAGGAGCAGATTTCTAACTGAAAACACATCTAGGAGCTGACTCCAATCTTCTCCAGAGACTGGGGAGGCTGGTAGGAGCCATCCTCATGCTTTCCCTCTGCCCCAGCCTAGTGTCTCTGAAAAAGGAATTTGTGGATACATTTGGTGCCCTAGTTTTTATGGCTATCACCTAGAGGACAACCCTTAGCTTGGCTCTGATGGTCAGTGGACTTGTATTCACAGGTTCAGCAGGATGATTCAAACAAAGAAACAGCTCTTGACTGTCAATCACCCCAGGGCTCAGTGCAGTGGGAGTAGACAGAAATGATCATCTTCCAGTCTTCCTCTGGAAGAGGTATATTTGCATATTTTATTATTTATAAGATGTTATTTTTAATATCTGTATACTATAAAAGTTGCTACCTGACACTCTGCTTTCTACTTAGCCTGAATCTGGGTGCTCAAGGAGATAATCCCCTTTGGAGTGCTGACAAGTCTTGCCACATCCCTTACTACTGGGGGCTACTGAGAACATAGCACATTTCTTGAAAAATCACATAGGTTTGAGAGACAACAAAAAACTAAGGTAGGGTTAACAATAAGTTCNGGCCCTGGTTTTTCCAGCTGCCTGTCAGGGGACACCCCTTGATCTCCTGGTTCTGGCAGTCAGCAAGGCTATGTCTATAGGTCCACAAGACTGTAAAAATGGAGGAAAAAATGGTTCTTAATTTCCCCCCAAAATGGAGGAAAAAATGGTTCTTAATTAGCTACTCCCCATCCCACCAGGGCACAGTGCAGAGGCAGCAGAAAGAAACACTTCTTCCATAAAAGAAAGCTATCAGCTTATTTTCATAACTGTGACCCGAGGAGCAGATTTCTAACTGAAAACACATCTAGGAGCTGACTCCAATCTTCTCCAGAGACTGGGGAGGCTGGTAGGAGCCATCCTCATGCTTTCCCTCTGCCCCAGCCTAGTGTCTCTGAAAAAGGAATTTGTGGATACATTTGGTGCCCTAGTTTTTATGGCTATCACCTAGAGGACAACCCTTACCTTGGCTCTGATGGTCAGTGGACTTGTATTCACAGGTTCAGCAGGATGATTCAAACAAAGAAACAGCTCTTGACTGTCAATCACCCCAGGGCTCAGTGCAGTGGGAGTAGACAGAAATGATCATCTTCCAGTCTTCCTCTGGAAGTGGTATATTTGCATATTTTATTATTTATAAGATGTTATTTTTAATATCTGTATACTATAAAAGTTGCTACCTGACACTCTGCTTTCTACTCAGCCTGAATCTGGGTGCTCAAGGAGATAATCCCCTTTGGAGTGCTGACAAGTCTTGCCACATCCCTTACTACTGGGGGCTACTAAGAACATAGCACATTTCTTGAAAAATCACATAGGTTTGAGAGACAACCAAAAACTAAGGTAGGGTTAACAATAAGTTTCATTTCTTACATAGAAGCCACTCTGTCAAGACTGGGAGAGCTGGCTGTTTTATCTAATGGATAGAAACCAACAAGAATGTCAAGGAAAATAAAGTAGCAGAGCAATAATATTCCAAAGGAAAGAATAAGATAAAGTCTGAGAAGAAAAAGATCTTTATGAAATGGAGATAAGTGATTTAGCTGATAGAGTTCAAAACAATGGCCTAAAAGATGCTTGCCAAGCTCAGAAGAACAATACATGAACAAAGTTAGAATTTCAACAGAGAAAGAAAATGCCAGAAATTAACAAATAGAAATAGAGGTGAAGAATACAATAACAGAACTGACAACCTAATAGAAGGGTTCAACAACAGACTAGATAAAGCAGAATATAAGATCAACAAGTAGAACAGAGAGGAGTGGGATTCATCCAGTCAGAGAAGCAAAAGGGAAAAAAAAAAGAATGAAAACAAGGCAGCTTAAGGTACTTGTAGGACATCAAGTGGGACAATATTGTCATGATAGGGTTTCCATAAGGTACACAGAAAGAGAAGGGGCTACCAAATTTACTTGAAGAAATAATAGCTGAAAAATTCCCAAACCTGGAGAAAGAAATAGATGTTCAGTTTCAGAAAATACAGAAAGTTCCCCAAAAGATGAACAAAAAGAGATTCCCACCAAGACACATTATAATTAAATTGTAAAAATTTAAAGATGAAAAATTCTTGAAAATAGCAATAGCAAGACAACTTGTTATATATAAAGGAAGCCCCATAAGGCTATCAGCATATTTTTCAGCAGAAATTTTTTAGGCCAGAAGAAAGAGGCACAATATATTCAAAGTGCTAAAAGAAAAAAGAAAATGTCAACAAAGAATACTCTACTTGGCAAAGTTGTCATTCAGAATTGGAGAGATAAAGAGTTCTCCAGACCAGCAAGATCTTAAGGAGTTCATCACCATTCAATCAGCCAAAACAAAACAAAACAAAAAACAAAAAAAGTTAAAGAGATTTCTTTAGGCTGAAACAAAAGGGCACTAATTAGTAATGAAAACATATGAAATTATTTATATCTCTGGTAAAGATAAATATGTAATAAAATTCAGAATTATCTAATGTGGTGATTAATTACAAATCTAGTTTGACAAAAGACAAAAACAATAAAAATAGCTATAAATAAAATAATTTGTTAATGGATACATAAGACAAAAAAACAAATTCTGAAGCAAAAACATAAAACATGGAGGGGAGTATAATAATGTAGAGATTTAGAATGCATTCAAAATTAAGTATTAATTTAATATAGATTCTTATAAATACAAGTACTTTTATGTAAGCCTCATGGTAACCACAAAGCAAAAACCTACAGCAGATACACAAAAGATAAAGAGAAAGGAATCTAAGCATACCACTATAGACAATCATCTAATTACAAAAAGAAAACAGTAAGAGAAGAAAGGAACAAAGGATTGCAAAATATCCAGAAAACAGTTAATAGAATAGGTAAGTCCATACCTATAAATGATTACTTTAATATAAACAGACTAAATTCTCCAATCAAAGGATATAGAGTGGCCGGATGGGGAAAGAAAAAGAAAGAAAGAAAGAAAGAAAGAAAGAAAGAAAGAAAGAAAGAAAGAAAGAAAGAAAAAACGAGATTCATTTATATGGGCCTCCAAGAGACTCACTTCAGATGTAAATACACACACACTGAAAGTGAAGGGATGGAAATAGACATTCCATACAAATGGAAACCAAAAGAAAGCCACTATAGCCACACTTACATAAGAAAAAATAGACTTTAAAACAAAGACTGTAATAAGAGACAAGGAAGAACATCACATAATGATAAAGAGGTCAAACCAACAAGAGGATATAATATTTGCAAATATTTATGCACCAATATAGAAGCACCTAAATATATAAAGCCAATATTAGAGACCTAAAGGGAGGAATAGAAAACAATACAGTAACATTAAGGGATTTTAATACCCACTTTCATCAACAGATAAATCATTCAGGCAGAAAATCCATAAAGAAACATTAGCCTTAAATAACACATTAGACCAGAAAAACTTCACAGAGCATTATTGAACATTCCATCCAAAAGTAACAGAATACACATTCTTCTCAAGAGCACATGAGCAGTATCCAAGATATATCATATGTTAGGCCTCAAAACAAGTTTTAGTAGATATAAGAAGATTAAAATTATATCAAGCCTTTTTTTTCAACCACAGTGGTTTGAAACTAGAAATCAATTACAAAAAGAAAAGTGGAAAACTCACAAATATGTGGAGATTAAGCAACGTGCTACTGAACAACTAATGGGTCAAAAAGATATCAAAAGATACGTTAAAAAGAACACCTAGAAACAAATGAAAATAGAAATATAACATACCAAAACTTACGGGATGCAGCAAAACCAGTTTTAAGAGGGAAGTTCATAGTGATAAATGCCTACATAAGAAACAAAAAGATCTCCAATAGGTTAACTTGACACTTAAGAAACTAGAAGGAGAAGAGCAAATGAAGCCTAAAGTTAGAAAAGGAATAAAATAAATACCAGAATGGGGAAAAAAATGAAATAGAGCCTAAAAAGACAATAGAATAGGTGAAACTAAGAGCTGGTGTTTTGAAAAGGTAAACAAAATAAATAATTGTTTAGCTAGACTCAGCAAGAAAAAAAAAGAGAAGACTCAAAATCAGAAATAAAAGAGGTTGTAACTGATGCCACAGAAATACAAAGGATAACAGACTTTTTTGTAAAACTATATGCCAGCAAATTGGATTACCTAGAAGAAATGGATATGAACATAGATGCAAAAATCCTTAACAAAATATTACCAAACTAAATTCAAGAATACATTAAAAGAATCATGTACCATGATTGAGTGGGATTTGTTCCAGGGATGCAAGGACAGTAATGTGTGTATGTGTAATCCAATATGTGTAAATCAATCAATGATAAACCACAATTATAGAATGAAGGATAAAAATATATTATCTCAGTAGATACAGAAAAAAAATTTGTCAAAATCCAACATCTATTTAAAATAAAAACTCTTTATATAAAGCGAGTATAGAGGGAAAGTACCTCAACGTAATGAAGACCATATATGATAAGCTCACAGTTAACACATTCAGTGGTGAAAAGCTAGTAGCTTTTCCCCTAAAATCAAGATTAAAGCAAGGATCCACACTCTCACCACTTTTATTCAACATAGTATTAGAAATCCTAGCCAGAGAAATTAGTCAAGAAAGAAAGAAAAGAAAAGAAAAGAAAGAAAAGGAAGAGAAGAGAAGAGAAGAAGAGAAAAGAGAAGAGAAGAGAAGAGAAGAGAAGAGAAGAGAAGAGAAGAGAAGAGAAGAGAAGAGAAGAGAAGAGAAACAGCATCCAAATTGGAAAAGACTGAAAAATGTCTCCATTTGCAGATGATACATTATATGTAGAAAAGCGTAAGTTCTCAACCAAAGAATTGTTTGAACTAATAAATTCAGTAAACGTGCAGAATAGAAAATCCATATACAAAAAACATTTGTGTTTCTATATACTAATAACTATCAAAAGAGAAATTAAGAAAATAATACCATTTACAATTGCATTAAAAAGAATAAAATATTTAGAATAAATTTAACAAAGGAGGTGAATACCTGTACACTAGAAACTATAGTACACTGATGAAAGAAGACACAAATAAATGGAAAGATATTCCATACTCACGCATGGGGAAAAATTAATATTGTTAAAATGTCCTTACTATCCAAAGAAATATACAGATTCAGTGTAACCCCTGTCAAAATTACAATGACATTTTTCACAGAAATAGAACAAATAATCCTAAAGGTTGTTTGGAAACATAAAAGACCCAGAATAACCAAAGCAATCTTGAGAAAGATGCTGGAGGCATCATGCTTATTGATTTCAGACCATATTACAAGCTGTAGTAATCAAAACAGCATAGTTTTGTCCACAGATAGTGGACATAAAAACAGACACATAGATCAATGTAACACAATACAGGGTCCAAAAATAAACCCATGCATACAGAGTCAAAAAATTTATGACAAAAAAAGCCAAGAGTATGCAATGGGGAAAGGATGAGCTCTTCACTAAATGACATTAGGAAAACTGGACAGCCACATGGAAGAACAGAAACCAGACCACTATCTTGCACCAAACTCAAAAATCAAAATGGATTAAACACTTTAGTGTAAGACCTGATAGGAGTAAGCTTCTTTATATCAGTCTTGTAAATGATTTTTTTGAGATTTGAGAACAAATGCAAAGGCAACCAAAAGAAAAAATTAACAAGTGGGAGTACATCAAACCAAAAAGTTTCTCAATAGCAAATGGAATGATTAACAAAATGAAAAGGCAACCTACTGAATGGGAGAAAATATTTGCAAATCATATATCTGAGCAAGGATTAATACCCAAAATATATAAAGAACTCCTACAACTCAGTAGGAAAAAAATCCAATTAAAAAATGGGCAGAAGATCTGAATAGACATTTTCCCAAAGATATACAGATGGCCAACAGGTAGGTGAAAAGGTGCTCAACATCACTAATCATCAGGGAAATGCAAATGAAAACCGCAATGAGATATTATCTCATACCTGTTAGAATTACTATTATCAAAATGATAAAAAAAATAACAAGTGTTGGTGAGGATGTGGAGAAAAGAGAATCCTTACACACTGTTGGTGAGACTGGAAATTGGTGGGAAAGAGTATGGATGTTCATAATGGGAAAGAGTATGGAGGTTCCTAAAAAAATTAAAAATAGAACCACCATATGATCCAGCAATTTTACTTCTGAGCATTTATCCAAAGGAAACAAAATCACTCTGACAAAAATTTTCTGTACCCCATGTTTATTGTAGCATTATTTACAATAGCCAAGGCATGGAAACAACTGAAGTGTGCACTGATAGATGAATGGATAAAGAAATTATAACCATAACCTTTTATAACCATAAAAGAAGGAAATTCTGCCATTTTGATTAACCAGATGGACACTGAGGACATGATGTTAAGTGAAGTAAGTCAGATAAAGACAAATACTATGTAATCTCACTTACATGTGGAAACAAAAAACAACAACAAACCCGAACTCACAGCTACAGAAAACAGGCTGGTGGTTTCAAGAGGTAAAAGTGGGCAAAATGGGCGAAGACTGTCAAAACATACAAATTTCTAGTTATAAAATAAATAAATCCTGAAGATGTAATGTATAGAATGGGGACTATGGTTAATAATACTGTATTGTATATTGAAAGTTGTTAAGAGAATAGATTTTTAAAATTCTGATTAAAAAAAAAGAATTTTTAACTATGTACAGTGATGTTAATTAGACTTATTGTGGGGATCATTTCACAACATACTATGTGTATATTGAATCATTATATTGTACACCTGAAACTAATGTAATGCTATATGTCAATTATTTCTCAGTAAAGTTAATTTTTTAAAAGATGAATTTAATAGATAAAAATAGTAGAAAAACTCCTAGAATGTAACATCCACAAGAGTGTGTGTGTTTATAACTACATGGGAGATAAGAAGTGATTTATTTTTTTCTATGTTTTGATCATCTACATTTCTGATAAAATATATTCCTTTTTATCAGAAAAATATATTATTTTTCAATTAAGTTTCTAATGTAACTTCCATTTACAAGTAAANGGAGATAAGAAGTGATTTATTTTTTTCTATGTTTTGATCATCTACATTTTCTGATAAATATTCCTTTTTATCAGAAAAATATATTATTTTTCAATTAAGTTTCTAATGTAACTTCCATTTACAAGTAAAATGACACCACCAAATATATGGTCACGATGCTTTCAAATTTTGCTTTCAAAGTTTTGATTGAAGGTTTTAAGTGCTAGAGATGCAAACTTCTAGAGTCACGTTAAGAATATTTTTTCAAAAAAAAAAAAGAATACCTTTCCTATATTTCCAACTTCTGAGTCATATTCATAGGTTAAATATTTACTTGCAGCATTTTATGACTAGGTATATGAAAGAAGCCTNCAGCATTTTATGACTAGGTATATGAAAGAAGCCTTATTCAGGATAAATAGTGTTTATTAAAGCCTTACAAAATACATACAAGATGCAGATTTCATATGGAAACAGATTTGGAAATAAAAATTATTGTGCATTGTTTTCTTTTATTTCTATGATGTTTCCTCAGGTGGTATCTATGTTGGTTTTATTATTATAAGACTGTAATTTCTGTACAAATGTTTATACCTTTAATGCTAGTTTCGCTAGTGATTTTTCTCAGTATTATCCCATTCAAGGTGAGTTCAGATATTATTCAGGTGAATTGCATTTCCCAGAAGGAAATGTACATTTGAAGGTTGATTGCTATTACTTTTTTTCTAAAAAAAGTAAAATAAAAATATAAAAGTTCCTTGATTTGAAGACATTTTCAGAAACATTCGTATCTGATATAGTGTTTGTCTCCCAGTGGCTCTGTGGAATGCTGCAGATGGTCCTTGCTCTTTACCTGAATGTTTAGACTGGAGGGTGGACAAACTCTCTTTTAAATATCTTTTCACAGAAGGAGAAAATCTTTCAGACGAGGAACTGCAGGTAACATAATGTTTATTTTCTCTTAATCCAAAATTTCTCTGGTACATTATAACAACATTTTCTTATTACTTTAACCATTGTTTGAGGGTTATTAAGTAAATAAGATTTATACAATAATTTTTAAAGCTAACAATGGAAACCAACAAGTTCAGTTGCTTCAAATCCTGCATGTGTATAATATCCTTTAAGACTTATAGCATCCTCTGAAGGGGGTTGAGGAAGTAATGTTTCATTTACTGCTGAGGAAACTTCGACTTATCCAAGATGAGTCATGGTGAGAAAGTGGGAAGATGAAACTGCAACTGGATAGGTGATTTTTCCTCCATTATTTTACATCTGCCTGCCTATCTATCTGAAAAAAATCAAATTTCCCTCTAAAAATAGAAATTATCTTCTTCATTAGTGTTCAGAAATCCCTGAGGGACTATTTTTGCTTTAGTTGCAGAAAGTTGGAGGGAGCATCCTTGAAAGCAGAGAGAGAGATAGGGAGGGACTAGCACATTGAAATTCTTTGCTGGCACTTTTCAATCTATTTACAGTTGCTTTTCCCTTTGAACTGTCTGGCAAATTGTTGATTTTATTGTCATTGATATTTGTTTCATTTCCGCCTCTGATTCTTGTTGTAAACTGCATATGAAATAAGAAGCAAGCAAACAAATAGCTTTGGAGGATAGTCTATTCTTTAGTAAAAATGATTCATACCAGAAAACTTCAGATGAGTCCATGGTTTTAATCAGTGCTGAATTGAGATTCATGTTTAATTCTAACTTCCTCATTTTCTCATTTGTGTTTTATTCACATTGGGGCTCAATAAGGTAGGAACTTTTCAGAGGTGTGGATTTTTCTTTCTGATAGGATTTCAGACATAGAAGAGGATTCCTAGTTTGAAGCAGATGGATGCTGAAGCTGAATTATAGGGAACCAATGACACTTTTGAGGGTCACCTATTTTGTAACTAGAGAAAAAAGAACATACCTCATATGCTGGTATTAATTAATTGTTTATATTTTTTAGTGAAGGGACATATTTTTTAATGTTGCAATTGATTAAATAGAGACATACCGTAGACTATTAAATTGTTCATGATTGGATGTGCTATTAAAAATCATGGACCAAATCATCAATTTCAATCTTGATAACTTTTCATGAAGTCTTCTTGCTAGATCCTATGAATTTTGGATAAGCAATTAAAACACAGTTAACATAAGCAGGGAATAGCTGGGAAAGTATTAAAATATGACATTCAACTTTAGATCTGAAATGAACTTTGAAAATGACATGGCTCAACAGATATCTTTTCATAAGAGAAGAAGCTCAGAAGGCTCAAGTGACTTATTGAGGTCAGAGAAATCATTTGTGGAATGGGTGGGAATAAAGCCCTCTTCATTGTATTTCATACGTAGAGCTTCCTGCCACTTCCCTGAAATGACAAGCATTCCCATCTAATTTCATGTACATGTAAACTTCTGGTATGACATTTTATCATGTTACATTGATCCGAAAAGGAGCTTAAATAATTTTGTTGTTTCACTCTTGTATTCACTAGTTGTATGACCTTGAACATCTAACTTAACAATCTACACTTCTGTTTCCTCATTATTGGTATCCATGATTATTAGTATCCACTTCATAGGATTTTAGTGAAAATTAATGAGAGAGTTCCCCAAAACAGCTTGGCATATGAATTGGCATTGAACTTGGTGTTGTTTATTGTTTTTATTATTAATAATGATTATTATCAGACTGTTAGAAGAACATCATGATAAGGAACTGTCCATTAGAAAAAATATGTATAAAGGAGAGTAAGTCTGTCCAGAAAATGATCTTTTTGAAGAGTCCATAACTTTGAATTTATATGATTAAAATAATCTCCATGGATGAATGCTCAAAACATAAAGAATAGACAAAAAGTAAAACAACTCAAATGTCTATCAGTTGATACATGGACAAATAAAAGGTGTTATATACATAAAGTGATATGTTATTAAACCTTAGATACGTTAAACAACATGAAAAAAACTTGAAGACATCATGTTATGTGAAATAAGTCAATCACAAAAGGACAAATACTTTGTGATTCTCTGCTACTTGGAGTAGTCAAATTTATAGAGGCAGAAAGTAGAATGGTGGTTGCCTGATGACAGAAGGAGGGAAAAATGGAGAATTGTTTAATTACTATGGAATTTCTGTTTGGAAAGATGAAAAAGTTCTGGAGATGGATAATGGTGACAGTTATATTACAGTGTGGACATACTTAGTACCACTGAATAGTATATTTTAAAATGCTTAAAATGGTAAATTTTATGTTTATTTTATCACCATTAGAACAAACAAAAGAACAAGGAAAGGGGGTTGCATTGAAGTAAATAAATTTTAAGGCCTGTATCATAGGGACCTTCATAAATAACTCATTAAAGGGCTACAGTATGCAGCAGCAGCATAATGGGTGAATGAGGAGATGTGTATTCTTCACAACAACATACTGGTTATTATTATGATTATTAGTGCAAGGAACAGAAGTAGAAGTGATCATGGTTCAGAAATGCTAGGGCTTCCCATATTTTCCAAGCCAGGAACAAGGAAAGAGGTGGTCAGATCAGTGGTTGATCACCTCACTCAAAAAAAAAATCACAGAATTTGAAAGAGCAGAATAATTATGACTGTTCATTTTTATTCAGATATTGAAGAAGAAGTGTTTAAAAGTTCATGTATCAGGACTTTGGTGGTTACTTTATATAATCTCATGTCTAAGATATGTTCAAGAATGTTGAATGTTTTCAGGAATGGAATAGATCATCTGTCAGCAGCAAATATTTACCTCCAAATTTCTACCCTTATAACCTAATACATAGGCTAAAAATCTACCATTAGAACTTGAAATGTGTTACGTGTGTGTGTGTGTGTGTGTGTGCATAAGTAGCATTATCTTCTAAAAGGACAACACTATAATTTCTTATGAATTTATTTATAAGTAGTGGCCACTTATAGGCACTAGTTTCTGAAAGAGTTAGAAAAGAACTACCTAAGTCCTTCCAAGAGAGCTAAGAAATGACACCTTAACACTAATTCTTCTATGCCTTTAGATTGAGAGCCATCAAAACTGGACAGGCCAGATGCTAAAGGACACAGTTCTGGAAATTAGATAGGTTCACTGATGGGGTCCACAGTCCTAGGTGGAGACCAAGTGGCAAATGTGGATTATTATTATGGGGGCAGGCTAAACAGAACTCAAAGGGAGACAAGATGCTCCAAAGTCATCTAAATTGTTGAAATAGATAGACTTATAGCAGATTCCCTAGACTGAAAAACTACAGATGGACAAAATAATTCTAGCATAGAGAAATAAAGGTTATGGCAGTTTTTGGTTTGGAGAACAGTCATCGTTCCATGTGGTCTCAACTATGGTTCTCCAAGCCAAAATTCCTATTCCTATAGTGAGATTGAGGCTTAGCTCCAGNGGGAGACAAGATGCTCCAAAGTCATCTAAATTGTTGAAATAGACTTATAGCAGATTCCCTAGACTGAAAAACTACAGATGGACAAAATAATTCTAGCATAGAGAAATAAAGGTTATGGCAGTTTTTGGTTTGGAGAACAGTCATCGTTCCATGTGGTCTCAACTATGGTTCTCCAAGCCAAAATTCCTATTCCTATAGTGAGATTGAGGCTTAGCTCCAGGAAGGGCTTCAGTTTTCATCTGACCACCCATGACAGGGTGGGATTAGTGTTCTCCCCCCAAAATCTTATGTTTGAAGAGATCTTCATGGTTAGATGATATAAAACAACACAAAAATGAGACTCAGGGTGTTGAATGGCCTGTCCCAGTCACCGAGCTCATGAGTGTGGTCTTAATCATTCCCACATGCTTTTCCTTCTACATACCTGCTTTTATTTGTACGTCTCATTTCCACTTTACCAGCTTACTAGGGAGCAGACATCAATCACTGAAAGGTGCCTCCTGCTTAATTTTCAATTTCAGAAGACTTATTAAACCATAATCAACTGAGCTGGCTATATTTTTGTTTCCCATAAACCATTCCATTTTTCAGTATGGGAATTGAATCTACATTATTGTTCTCCCTCTGTTCCTTTTTCTTAAGCCAGGGTGCTGGCAACTAGAAAGCTGGATGTACCATCTATGGGCAGTCCTCTTTATTTTCTTTTCCTTTATTATTTGTGGTTGTCAGTTCTCTTTATTTCATCTCAACTTAAAGATGTCACAGAAATGCTCACCTCATGGACTACTGCAATCTCTTCTGGTATTCTGTTAAGTGCATCCCTGCTAATAATATTGTGGGCTCTTCTCTTTATTTTGGTTTTCTCTGTGTAAAGAGGTTTCATAGCAAAATCTAGCAGATGCCCCTATCAACTTGCAAATCACTATGTTAGAGAAGTAGAATCTATTAATGAAAGAATGCATAAGACAGTCTTAAGACAATTTCAGCAATGCAGAGGGTAAAAAAAAAGGGGGGGGAAGGATACCATGAAAACTTTAGGCAAAGCGTACTTACATATAGAACTGAAATTACTATGAAGAGTTATTAAGAAAAGAAAACACATCTTTCGGGAAACACTACTTATATTGTTGAATTGCTTTACATTTTAAAATGTAAATTTGTTTTTGGGTTTTTCATTCAAAAGAAACCATTTGGCATTCTGTACAAGACATAAATGTATTAAAATATGCAGAAACATTTATTAAAATATATAAGGGAATGAAGGCTAGGATTCATTTCCCCCTTCTCTTTTTATTTGAGGGCTATCACTAGGGCATTTCATATAGGTTAAACCAGATTCAAAAAGCTTTCACCAGACAGTTAACACAAATGACTAAGAGCTTAATCAGCACATATCGTTTAAATACGTTCAATAGAGGAATTGGACTGTTCATTGCATTATAATTTATAGGGTTTTTGTTTTTGATTACATAAGGGAAATGCATTTTTTATGCCTTAAAAGCATTCTTTTGCGATGTCAAAAATGTATTACATTATTGTTCAGAAAATGGTGTTTCAATTTAGTGGGGGAGTCTAAAATCACCAGAGTGGAAAAGATAACATGTAGATTCTTCAAAGTCTTGCCATTTGTGATTTTTTTCTTCCAAAGTTCTTTTCTTTTGGTTAGATAATGAGTGCAACTCTGCTCAATGGCATCTTCCAGTTCTTTCTAAGTGTTTAAATCTTATATTTAGTATATTTGTAGAAAGGCAGTTTAAACAGGATTAAAATAAGTAGTTACTATTCCAAACAGGCATAAGGAAATAAAATGTCGAAAATAAAGTTTTTGTATTTTTTTCTTTTATTCTTTTATTTTTGGTGATAGTATAAAAGTAATTCAATCTCTACTTAGATAATACCTGAGGTAACTATGTGGATCAGCTGTTCCATCAAAGATGATTACAGGAAATAAACTGCTAAAGAAGCAAAGCAGCTTTTCTTATAGTAAAGTTTATCAACACACTAAAGAAGGATCATTTTCTGAAGAGAAGGCCCTTTGTAACTACTTTCCCCTTCCTCAAATGGCAGCCCATTTCTCTCCTAAGCAAGCCCCTGTGGTCCTGTCTCCTCTGTTTATTCCTCTTCTTATTGCCCTACACACATTTATCATACTCTTAACGAAGACAATAAAGCATCACCGCTTATTCTGAAAATATTGTGAATTCCTTATCAGTCAAAAGGAAAAGGACACTTTCCTTTCACTGGGAGTTTGCTGTAGTGACTCTTTTTGTAGGTCAGCCTAAGAGAGAAAAGCTTTCTTTTAGATCGTATCCTTCATTGTTCCGAGGAGAGCTCAAAATCGAGATAGTTATCATTCTGAGAAAGGAGATACCCAAGCCATACGCGACCCCTCCCTCACTCTCTTCTCCAAAGAAAAAGATTTGCATACACATGTTTCCTTCTGAGCTTTGTCCAAGGCTGCTTTTGACAGATGCTATCTGGAAAAGTGACTGGAGAGGGAAAAAGAGTACATTAATCAGGCATTGCCAATGTGGGTTGGGCAGAGCAGAATCCTTCACTTCTGAAGGGAAGATGACCCTGGGGAAAGAGCTGCTCTATTCCAGCTCCTGAAGACTTCTCTAGATGCCTTTAGAAAGAAACTTGCTCTGTAAATGCTGGTAATCAATGTATATTTTCTACTGTTGTACTTACTCATCCAAAATTAATCTTATTATAAATATTTTACATATTGTGGGGTTTTGAGGCACAGAAAAAAATAGTATGTGTGAAATTGTTTTGAGATGTAATTATAAATCCACAAATATAAAGATCTGTTGTCCTTAGCAAAGCAACTAGAACTCAAAAGTCTCAAAAGTATCGAAAGTCCTACCTAGGTAGTCCCACACTTCCAAATGGTCTTTAATATTAAAATATTCATATACCACATATGTTTATATGTGTAATATTTGTTTAGATAATAATCTCTCTAAAGGTACATTTTATTATCCTGACCCGTGTGAAAACAGAGATAGATGTTATCTTTTACTTAAATTACACAGAGAAATCTACCTATGCCTTGCCTTATTTTGATGTTATATCCTGCAAGTACATACTTCTAATACAGTAATTATTATCATTTTACAAATATGCTAGTCTTTACACTAGTGCTTTTCAAATATTTTAAACTGTGCAATTTTCAATTATATCTCACTCAAAGCTACAAAACATAAAACATAAATAAAATTGTTTCATTAGCAGCAAGTGGATTTAGAACATGGCATTTATTTTTTAAAGATGCAACCACTGAAACAATGCCACTGTTTGGTGAGGACAAAAAATGCAACATTTTGAAATCAGTTACTATGGATGACCTCTTTTTTATTCTCTCTCTCTAACTAATAATTTCTAGATGTATCTACTGAAAAGCAACAACTCATTTGCCTGTTTGTCTTCCAGAATCTGGCCTCTTTCCCCATTTATACTCCAGCATATATCATTCAGGTCCTTACAGCGTCATTTGATGGGTCACTCTATGGAGCATACTCAGCTCTCAGTCCCTCTGCTCATCATTTTCCCTAATACAGAGAAAGCAAAACATTTAGATTTGACCTTTCTGACATGGCTATTGTGGTGCCTCGTAATGTTAGTAAAACAACAATAAGCATTTGCTGAACTCTTACGGTGTGCTAATTTACAAATAATGAATTTTTAATTAAAAAAATTACATCAAAATATAAAATGCTTATTTTATTACAAGCCTTATTATATTTTTTATTCTATTAGTAAATTCATGTTATACATTGGTGACCTATTTATAGATAATATGAGATGTGAACCTGAGAAACCATACTCACAAGGTAAATCAAAAAACACTCTTGACTCTACAGAGGGATCATTTGTTAGGTAGAGAAATAATTGGCCTTCAATGGGTGTAATCCATCAATTCTCTCAAAGAACTGGTTAATTGAGGGAAATGTCAATTTGTCAATCTTATGAACTCAGCCATACTTAAGGGCATGAAAATCACATCAGAGTCCTGATCTTTGCCCCTCTGTATCCATTTATCCATGCTAAAAAGGGGGTACAGAGATATTGTCCATGGAAGTCCACGTGAAATCTTCAGATGAATCATATAACTAGAACATTTAGAGTCATGTTACTTAATAAAATAGTATTTGTGTACATGGTTACAGAGTACACGTGTGTCTTTATATGTATGCACATACACTATATATGTATTATATGTTTTAATATGTGTGTATATGTATATACATGTATATGTGTGTATATATAAATATAATATCTACAAACATACATACATATATATGTATGTGTATATGTATGTGTGTGTGTGTGTGTGTGTGTAGGAGATATATATACATCTCCTATTACTTGGTTGGATGCCTTAGGACACATTTTACTAAATGAATTTGTATCGTACTTGCATTAATATTTTTAAAAATATTAGTATATGGAATTTTCCTCAAAATAAAAATAGAATTTGAAAAAGCAATTAATAAATTAAATGAACAAATACCTAGAATCTATTCATTGGCAGAAGTAAACTTCTATTTATTAATGCTCCTCCTGGTGTGCATAAGTGGAGGAAATGCTTTTGGAAGGTTAAGGTAACCTTCAAAGTGTCTAGCTGTCAACATGCATTGGAGAATGAAGAAGACTTTATTCAAGGTAGGGAATGCTCATCAAAGCTCTCAGCCAGGTGACGCAATTATGCTATTAAAAGCTGCTAGGGGGGTNCATTGGAGAATGAAGAAGACTTTATTCAAGGTAGGGAATGCTCATCAAAGCTCTCAGCCAGGTGACGCAATTATGCTATTAAAAGCTGCTAGGGGGT